>NW_026294595.1:35425425-35627925 GCF_007827085.1 Peromyscus californicus insignis | reverse complement strand
ATATATTAAAAATTAGCTGGGTGGCAGTGGCACATGCCTTCAATCCCAGCACTCCCAGGCAGATCTCTGTGTGTTTGAGGCCAGTCTGGTCTACAGAGTGAGTTCCAGAACAATGGGGACTATTATACAAAGAAACCATATCTCAAAAAACAAACAAACAAAAAACCAAAACGAAACCAAAGCCAAAACAAAAACAAAAACCACACACACACACACACACACACACACACACACACACACACACACACACACCAATTAGTTTCTGTGTAAATCTATGTTCACTGGGAATTCTCTGACTATAGCTGGAAGCCCAATGTGAAGGAAATACTGTGATAATATGAATCCTTGCTGCACATATCCATGGCTTTTTATTGAAAGAACAGTGTGGGCCTATTTTTCATGTCAGGTCTCTTAAAACTTATGTTCTGGCTCTGCCTCTGTCCCAGGTTGATTCTCAGGACAGGTCACTGTGAACTCTTTGAACAGGGAGTTCCCCTACTTTTGTATGGCCTAGAGGCAGTTCTAGCCTTTTCCTATGTGATTTTGAGTATCTCAACATAAAAACCCATGCAAAAGAGACAGACGTAATTTTCTGGGGTCCCTGGAAGTGCCTGCTATATCAAGACAGTTGGTTTCACCCCAGTTTGCAGCCTTTTTAAAATGACTGTTATTTATAAATGCCATTATTTTCCTTTTTTGTTTGTTTGTTTGTTTTCTCTTTTCCGGGAAATTCTTCCAGGCAGTAAAGACTGACCTGGGTTGCTTTTCTCAATGGTACCTGTACCACTTATTGCAAATCAGCTGTCTGTTGCAAATCAGGAACCGGACAAGGTCATGATTGTGGAGGCTGTTAAGCCCTGTAGGACCTGCTCTGTCTAATACAATTTGTGGTTTGGGGGCGTGATTTAAGAGAATGATTGCAAGTCTTTTGGGAAAGGAGCCAGAATATAAAAACAGAAGCCAGAGGCTATTTAGCTTCTGCACTGGCTTAGGTCCCACCAGGCACTGCTGTCTCCAGCTGATTGGCATCGTCTTCCTGAGTGGATACTTGTACTCATGGATTCTTAAGTTCTAGATATTCTCCCATATATAGAAATAGCTTATTGCAATATGTAACAAAGTGAATTTTCAAATATCAATGATAAGCTCAAAGGACAAACCGAAATTTCTAAGAACAAAGTGCATGGCATGCCACATCTTATGGCTTCATCTTTGAGTTTTCTTCTGGATCTTTCTGCTGATATGGCTTGCTACATATTAATATTTTTTTCAGCCAGTTGCCAAAACTTCAGAGTTTAACTTTATTTTAAAATAGTGTGATATGTTCACAAGCAATATACAAGGGATGCTTTTATTACCTAGGGATACCTAGAAAGGGGCCGCGTTTGGCAGAGCAAAGGAAAATAAGTTTTTGTTACCTGGTGCCTTGACCCCCAACTTCATGGCAAATGTCCAATATACTCTACTGTCCTAAACCCTTAGTAACTCAATAGTCAATGAAGGAGACCTGTGGGAGCACTGATAAGCTAGAATCCTAGATCCAGACACTATATCTTTGAAAGGCCATCAAATAAGAGGCAGATCAAGGGCTCCCCAACACCTCCCACACTAGTGTAGCTCTCATGGTGACCTGTGAGGGATCCAGGCAATGATGTGATGTGAGGAAGAGAGATGGTGGAGTATCTTCTACACTGAAGCCGAGCTTACTTTTTCTGTGCTCCTTTGGAAAAAGAGATAGAAGATAAAGCCATGACTCCGAATTCTGTATATTTCTTGTTTTTGAGAGTTGGGTCACAAAATCTGAGGGCTACTTGGTTCCTAGAATGTGAACAATACAAGTGTCTACTTTCCCTTAAGGATCCAGTAAGAAGGAAATGGAAGAGGGAGATGGGTGGGAATGTGAAACAGGCAGGAAGACAATTTCCGCTCAAGCCCAATGGTTACTTCCCATCTTGCACCTCACTTCCCTGCTCTGATTGGCTAGAGAGGTTCTATTTATTCTCCTTCGTCACTCCCCACTAAAATCACTTACCTTTTCTATTATTCTCTTCTGTCTTCCTGAGAGTTGGCATGCCAAGATATTGTCTCTTTGGAGCTGTTTTAAATTAATCCTCTCAAGAATTCATGGGTGAATCATTCTGTATGACTCAAGGGCTTGCTTATTATTTTTTAAAACAATTTAAATTTGCAATGACTTATATATCCCAAATTAGAGCAATCTACTTTTTCATTAAACTTTTCACATAGAAAATACCACTAGGATGCTCAAATTTTGAAAGTGAAACGGACATTCCTCACCCCCACTCCAGTCTGCTTTGTCATCTTAATCCCATGGTAAGGCACGGGGACAGTGATAGGTGCCATGTATCTTTGTGATGATTCAAAGTTTTGAACAACTTCATGATTGATTTAAATAGATTTTTTTTTTTTTGGTGGTCAAAAATAGGACAAGACAAAATCTAGTCCATCAGGACCTGGAAAATGGTAATTCCACTGCAAAATGTTTCATACATGCATGCTTATCCAAGAGATGGTAATTGAGAGAGTGCTAATCCAGATTAGAATGGTTTTTAAGAAACAGGCTGTTTTAAAACAGAGCCAGAATATATTAAAAAGTATTAACTCATCACAGCTCACAGTTCTATCTGATGACACTTTCCTGGCCTGCTCTGCTAGATGTGTATTTTTTTTTCTTCTTTTCTACCACCCCCATTATCACTCTTCAAGAGTAAAAATTCGACTCTGAACATTTGCCTGCTCTCGGAGTTATAGTAAGACACTGTTTTCACTTAAACTCTACTTACAGTCTGCAGTCTGTATTTCCAGGAAATAGACAATGCACTAACCCCGGAAGACTGAAAGACTAGTTGTAGAATTAGAAGATTCCTTGTAGGATAATAAATGTGTACTTGAATGAAATTATTGAAAAAAACTCTTTCCTAGGACTGGTCTCTAGCTCTATTTGACTATAAAGCATTGCTTTTTTCATTTGAAGAAAGTTGACTTCAGTAAAACAATTGGAACCCTTTAAAAGAGCTGAGAGCTGTGAATCAGCTCAAGATGTTTTTGGGTTTGTCACCAATGTAGAGGTTTTTTTTTTGTAATAACTCATCATCTGTCACACATTGTCAGGGTGCTCCCATTTGTATTTCTGACATGTGAAACTTGAACTCCATTCCTTCTTACCTTGGCAAATCTGACTAGAAGTTTATCAATTTTATTGATTTATTTCAAAATATATAACTATTTGTTTTATTGATTTGTTTTGCACTTTCTCCCAAGTTTATCTTTATTATTTCCTTCTGCTACTTACGTTGGGTTTGATGTATCTATTTTGATCTTAGTTTCTTGAAATGGTACCTTAGATCAAGTGTTGGCCACTTTTCCTTGGGGGATCTAGTAGCACATATTTCTGGCTTTGCGATGGGGGTCATAAAGTTTCTGTTTCAACACTCTAATTCACACTTTGCAGTAATAGAAGCACCCACAGACAATATATATGTGGATAGGTGTTGCTGCAGTTCAATAAAACTTTATTTATAAATTGCCCAGACTATAGGGTTTGCTGATGTTTTCTTCAATCATTCAGCTGTGACCTTTGATCTTTTCTAACATAAGTATTTAAAGTTCTAAATTTTCAGTTCCACAACTACTTCAGCTCAGCCGTGCAGTGTGATCTGCTGTGCTTCCATTTTGATTGAATTCAAAATGTTTTTTCTTGGTAGTTTTGTGGGGCCAATATGGAATACAGATGTCTGTTGTTTAATTTACAAACATTTTAAGAATTTTTAAAATTAAACTCTAGTTTAACTCCAACATTGGTTAAAAACATCTACAACTTGTATGATTTCAATTATTTTGAATTCATATTTGTTGTATTGCTCAGCATGCATCTGATCTAGTGGTTATGCAGGTGAGGATTCATGGGTCTAATGTCCTCTGAATATCTGTTAGCAAAGGCTGCTTGGCAGTGCCATTGAAATCTTGTGCATCTTACTGAATTTCTGTCCCGTTCTCTCTCAGCTACAGAAGGAATGTTGACTAAAATTTCTAATTTACCTGTGGATCTGTGTATTTATGTTTCTATCTTTCCCAGATTTTGCTTTCTGGATTTCAAATTTTGTTATTAGATCCATGCACATATAGGATTATTATGTCTTCTTTCCAAAGAGTTTTTTTTTTAAATAGTTTCATGCATATGAGTGTTTTGCTTGCATTTGTGTCCCTGTAACACATGTGTGCCTGGTGCCCATGGAAGCCAGAAGAGGGCATCAGATCATTTGGCACTGGAGTTATGAATGGTTGTGATCCACAGTGTGGGTGCTGGCAATTGAACTCAGGTCGTCTGGAAGAACAGCCAGTGTTCTTAACCTCTGAGCCATCTCTCTAGCCCATATTATGTCTTTCTGACACACATTGGGAAATCTGCTTTATTTATGGAGATTTTTTTAAAGGACACATTGCTCTTCATTACTGGTAATAGTATTGTTGGCTTTGAAGTCTCCTGTCAAAGTAGTCCTTCTACTATTCTCATAGTCAAGATTTTTAGATCTATTTTTTTTAATTATTAAGGTAGCTAATATAGCTTTCCAGGGTCAAGGGAAGAGTCTACATTTTACAGATTTTTCCATTTTCTTATGAGTTTACATATGGCTTTGTATTTAAGTTGACTTTTTGTAGCAAGCATATAGGGGAGTCTTCCTCATCAACTCTTGCATACTTGCCTTTTAACCAGAATATATAGAACATACACATCAAATGTATTTATTAGTATGGTTGGGTTTAAAACTGTCCCCTTTTTAAACTGTTAATCTCCTTTTCCCCTTGCCTTCAACTGGTATATTGGACCAAGTACAGGTATTATATATAATTTCCACTATTAGTTTATAAACCACATCTCTTTGTTTTGGTTGTTGCCTCAAAATTCTTACATCCATCTTTAAATGATCATAGTTTAAGAACTCCATCATGTACTTCATCTCTCTTTGTTTTGTGCCATTAATGCCACCCATTTTCCTTTGAAATATCGTATAAATCATCAAATATATTTGATTATTGTAGCTTTAAGAATTTGATTGTGTATAAATAAATTAACAAGTGGGCAGTACTTTTCCATTTACCTGTCTATTTATTATTTTTAATCAATCAATTGGAACATTTTGCTTTAATCTGAACAATTTCCTGTCCCATTGTTTGGTAGTGCACTCTGATAGAAATGAATCATAGTTTGCTTTTATTTTTATAACGTTTTTATTTTACTTTCCCATCATCCTCTCACTTATTACCTAACTTTTCAATCTTAAAATATCAAAATTAAATAGCTTTGTCGTGACTAGTCATCTACTTTCTACCTCCATTTTTATTACTGGTTGTTTTATTATTTTTGCCACATGCTGACCCACTTGTTCTCGACTCTTTCTGTTAATACTCATAGATTTGTATGTGTTTCTAAGTAACTTATAGACAGCAGCATGCTTCCTTTTAAATACTTCAGCATGCATATTATACAGAGCTCAATATTTGTTCAAATTTTTCTCCTTTGACCAAATATTTATGTATGATATTCTTGTGTATTCATTTGGAGAACTGCAGTCACCTAGTCTTTAAGAGATATTAATGATTAACTTCACTCTGGTGAAGGACACTGACTGCCTCGTGCCCTTCTCCAGGAATTCCTCAATGCCTCACTCCCAAAGACAGCTGCTAGTTTATTTTTTTCTGTAGATAAGTTTTGGTTATTTGAATGCTGCTTTGTAACTGTCAGTTAGGTTAGTTTGTTGGTAGTTTTGTTCAAATTGTGGATATTTTAACTGAGAGAATTGTGTTGAAATTTTTCCGTTATATTCAGTAATTGTCTAATTTTTCCTTTAGTTCTTTCTTGAACATTACTATTATTATTTTTCATTTATTTATTTATTATTTAGTTTTGCTGCTGTTGCTTTGATTTTTTAAAGTATTCTCTTATACGTTACATCTTGACCAAGGCCTCCCCTTCCTCCTCTCCTCCTACTCCCCGCTACCTCACTTTTCCCTTAGATCCACTTCGCCTCCATTTTGCTTAGAAAAAAAAAAAAGCAGGCCTCCCATGAATATCAACTGAACACGGCATAACAAATTAAAGACTAGACACAAATCCTCATATCAAGGTGGCATGGATGAGGCAACCCTGTAGGAGGAAAAGAGTCCCAGGCTCAGGCAAAAGAGTCAGAGATAACCCCCCACTCCCACTGTTAGGAGTCCCATAAGAACACCAAGCTGCACAACCATAACATATATGCGGAGGACCTAGGTCAGACCCACGCAGCCTCCCTGATTGTCTATTTAGTCTCTGTGAACCCCTGTAAGCCCTGCTTAGTTGATTCTGGAGGCCGTGTTCTCCTAGTGTCCTTGACCCCTCTGCCTCCTACAATTCTTCCTTCCCCTCTTCTGCAGGGTTCCCCTGGTTCTGTCTAGAGTCTGGCTGTGGGTCTCTGTATCTGCTCCCATCAGTTGCTGGATGATGCCTCTCTGATGACAATTGGGTTAGGCACTGATCTGTCTATCATTAGGAATCATCTTATTGTTTATTTTTGCCAGTCTTGTTAGGTTCTACCCTGGGTCTCTGCACTGTGCAGCCTCTGGTTATCTGGTTACTGGCCATGCAGCAGGTAGTGTCAGGTGTGGGCTCTCTCTCATGGCATGGGCCTCAAGTTGGACCAGTCAATGGTTGACCACTCCTACAAGTTTTGCATCGTCATTTCCCCAGCTTATTTTGCAGGAAGATAAATTGTAGGTTGAAAGTTTGTGACTGGGTTGGTGTCCCAATGCCACTACTGGAAGACTTGCCTGGTTACGGAAGATGGTCGATTCAGGCTCTGTATCCCCCATTACCAGGAGTCTCTGTTAGAGTCACTCTCACAGATTCCAGGGAGTTTCCAGAGCAGTAGGTTTCCATATTGCCTCCTAAATACCCCCAGTTTCATTAGTCTCTCCAAGTACACTCCCCCACCAATGTGTTTTTTTCTTTCACTTTATTTATATGGTGGACTACATTGCCTAATTTTCATATGTTGAAACAATCCCTGCATCTCTGGGATGATGCCTACTTGGTAATAGTGGATGATCTTTTTGAAGTGTTTTTGGACTTTGTTTGCAAGTATTTTATTGACCATTTTTGCATCTATGTTCATGAGGAAAATTGGTCTGTAATACTCTTTCTTTGTTGAGTCTTTGTGTGGGTTGGATATCAGGGTGACTGTGGCTTCATAAAATAAATTTGGCAATATTTCTTCTGCTTCTATTTTTGCGGAATAATTTGAGGAATATTGGCATTAGCTCTTCTTTGAACATCTGGTAGAATTATATGGTAAAACCATCTGGCCCTGGACCTTTTTTAGTTGGGAGACTTTTGGGGCCTTTGAGCTGGAATTCTTCTCCTTCTTCTATTCCTATTATTCTTAAGTTTTCTCTTTTTTAGTGTCCTCAGTTTCCTGGATGTTTTGTGTCAGGAAATTTTTGGACTTAACATTTCTTTGACCTATGTACCTATTCTTCTATAGTATCTTCAATACCTGAGATTCTCTCTTCCATCTCTTGTATTCTGTTGCTGATGCTTGCGTCTAAGTTCCTGTTTGCTTACTAGTTTTTCCATTTCCGGAATTCCCTAAGATTGTGTTTCCTTTATTGTTTCTATTTCATTTTCAGGTCTTGACTAGTTTTATTCATTTCTTTCAACTGCTTTTTTCCTTGACTTTCTTGAGGGGATTCATTAATTTCTTCCAATTCTTGTCTCTTCTTGATTTCTTTAAGGGATTTATTCATTTCCTGCTATCATCTTCATAAAGTTGGTTTTACTGTCATTTCCTTGTGCTCCAGCTGTGTTGGAATATTCAGGACTTGTTGTAGTAGGACAGGTGGGCTCTGGTGTGACATACCACTTTGCTTATTGGTGATTGTGTCCTATTGGCATCTAGACGTCTGGGTTTGAGGTGATTGTCAGTCTAGGTGCCAGTTTCTAAGTTTGTCTTTGTTGTATGTTTTATTCCTTGATTTCTGTCCTTTCTCTGGTCTTCTGGCTGGAGGGGCTTGTGGTTGAACAGCGGGTTTCCACCAAGTTGGGAACTGGACTTCTCATGGCTGGGTTGTCCTCTGCTTTAGCTAAGGCATAGCAGGGGTTTCTGCCTGGGTTGGGGCCTGCAGTTCTGGCAGCCAGTGTGGTCTCTGGTCTAGTCAAGGTCCTCAGTAGGAGTTGGGGCCAAAATATGGTGATGGGGAGGGTGAGGCAATTGGGACTAAGCTGGGGGGGCAGGCACTGAGTGGCAACAGGCAGACTACCTGCAATTCTGGTGACCAGCATGGCCTCTGGCCAAGCAGGAGGTCTTCTCCAGAGTTGGAGGACAGGATACTGTGACAAGGACAGGGGAGGGACTGGGGATAAGGTGGGTAGGAACTGAGAGAGTAGGGGAGGTCCATTAGTGAGAAGCCTACCTGGGGTTCTGGCTGCTGGCATGGCCTCTGGTGGGGTAGGGGGCTTCAACTGGAGTTGTAGGCCATATGGTGACAAGGAGAGAAGAAATGATTGGGGGTAGGCTGGGTGGGCACTGAGGGAGTGTTGATGGTCCATGGGCAGGGGCCTTACCTGTTGTTCTGGCTGTAGGCATGGCCTCTGGTGGAGCAGGGGGCTTCCTCAAGGGAGTTGGGGTTATTATTATTATTATTATTATTATTATTATTTGTATGTGTGCATGTGCGTGTGTGTGCGTGTGTGCGTGTGTGTGTGTGTGTGTGTGTGTGTGTGTGTGTGTGCATGTGCTTGCACACCATGGATTGTGTGTGGCAGTCAGAGGGCAATTTGCGGGAGTTGGTTCTCTCCTACTCCTGTATGGTTCCTGATAGAACTCAGGTTGACAGGCTTGACTGTCACCACCTTTACTCCTGCAGCCATCTTGCCTGCCCGTCTGGAGTTTTGTCAAGTTTTACTTCATGTATTTTGAAATTATTTTAATTGGACATACATGCATTCATAACTGATGTCTTCCTGATGAATTGACTATTTTATTATTGTAAGATAACTCCCTTTGATGTAGATCAGTGAAAGAGTCTCTCGATAATATTATCTTGGTGTCTATATACAACCACAATAATGTCATGATGTATAATGCTTGTGCATATTATTTTACCACCTTTTCACTTACAGTTTATCTATGTTTTTATCATAGCTGTGAACTCTGTGAGATAGGACTGTAGTGTCCTTCAGTATATGTACTTGGTTCTTGATATTTAATCCTTTAGCAAATGACATTATCTAGCTTTAATTAGAGTGGTTAGCCCATGCAAATTGATATAGGTATTAACATTCTATCTTTCTATTTGTCTTTCTTTGTTGTTCTTTTTTTTCTTTTTTATAGAGGTGGTACTATTTTTAGTGTTTCACTTTTATTTACTTTATTGATTTCTTAATTCTACCTTTTATTTATTTTTAAATGATTGCTATGAATTTATTATTTCTTAAGTTAATGTTCATTTTCAGTCAATATGGTGATCTTTTCTACTTACTTTTCATGCTCACACTCCCATCTTCTCATATCACACGTCCCTCTTTATCCTAACATACTCCATTTTAAATGCAAAGACCTTATGATAGCATGGGTAAATTTATAAACAGTCCATTTACATCAACTACAATAAGTTTATGAAACAGGTTTAGATGTGATGCTGGTGTTGGAAATAGCATATAGATATTTAAGATAACTGTGATGACAGTCTACGATGGAAAAATGAATGAACTAATGTGATAATTCAGCAGAAACAAATATTAGATACCAAGAACAGGAGATAAAGTGTATCTTTGATGTGCTCTTCAGCAGATTTGACACAGCTAAAGAAAGTATCATAAATTTGAAGATAGAAATTACCCTAAATTAATACAATTATACTGTTTTAAAGTTATTATACTAAAACAAAAAGTATCAGAGGATAGAGAAGAAAAGGTACCAAGAAGCAAAACAGGACACTCAAGGTGCCAGGCAGTACTAAGTGTCACACATGTGTAAACAGGATGGAAGGAATATCAGCTAATGATTTTTCAGATGTAATGAGAAACTTCAAATTACTAATCACAGAAACTCAGAAAACCAAACAGAATGACAGCTATCTCTCCTCCCTTAACCTACATTATTAGATACCTCATATTTTTAAATGGTGAGATTCAGAAAAATCTGAATAAAATAGATGCATTACACATGTAGAAAACTTATGAAAAGCAGAAAACAAGTCACATATAATTATAGCAAGCAAAAATCTTTCAACCTCTGGTGGCTTAGATCTGAAGTGTACCCTCCAAACTTTGTTCGCAGGTGGTAGTGCTACTGGAAGGTGATTGGGTGATGAAGATACTGACCTAGTGAATGCATTAGAGCCTTGATGTGTTCATAACTGAATGGGTTGTCGGGATCTGTTGAAACTGAAGGGAGATTATGAGTGAATCAAGCAGATCACTGGCAGTGTGTCGTTGAAAGGCTTATGTTTCTCCTGGTTTTGTTCGTTCTCTCTTCCTGGATGCCAGGAAGGGCCCTGCCTGCCCTCTTGCCATGTTTTTGCCTTGCAACAGACGTAAACAATGAATCCAGATGACCATGAACAAAAAACTCTGAAATAATGAGACAAAGTAAATTGTTCCTCACTTAAGTGGGTTATATTATTAGTAATTAATGTACATGTCAGAAATTAGGATGTTACAAGGGCAAATTCCACAATAGCAAAAGCTGACACTCAACAGGAAGAGATGATAATCTCAAAGGCATATACACCCAACAGTGGAGCTTCAAATGCATGAAGCAACAATGATAGAATTGAAAGGGGAAACACAAAGACCAAGGATGCACCAAGTGTCAGCATGACTAAAACACCCAAGTAAGCAAAGCTCAGCATTACCTAACACACGATTTTATCTTCTAAAACAGAGAAGCAATCAAAAACCTTAAACAAATAAAACTAGATTTGTTGTCTACAGACCTATTCTATAAGACATTTTTGTAAGTATTTTAAAGACAGAATAAATATTATATCAGACAGAAATTGGTTATGTACAAGAAAAGATCTACATGGATGGTAAAAACGAAGAACAATATAAAATACATTTTTCCTTATGTATAAACATTCAAAAAGGTCATTGAGTCTTTAATGCAAAAATAGCAACAACTTTCTGTGACTTTATATCATGTGAATAGGAAAATTTATGAGAACCTTTGAACAGAGAGGAAGGGGAACTTGGAGTTTACAAATGTAAACTCCCTAAACCACATGTGAAATGTTGTAATATTATTTGAAGATATACTAAGTATAGAATACTGTGATTTAAAATGTGTGTTGTTTACACAGAGCAACTTAAAATATTTTAAAGGAAATATAAATAAAAAACCAGTAATGCAAATAAATAAAAATGAAAAATGCAGAAGTAATTAAATGCTTGAGATCAAATGAAGCAACTAAAGATGCCTTGACAGACTACTAATTATGAATATATTGTGACTCATAAATCCCTGATATAATCATTATACTTAATTCTGACTTTAGGATTTTTTTTAAGGTCAAGTAGTCAATGTACAACCATCAGACTAATAGATTTTAAATACCAGTAAACTTTTCTTACTTTTTGAATTCATTATTAGCTGATAATAAAGTTATGTAATCATAAATAAACAAAACAGACACCAAAACCAGATATAAACACAGAAAGCAATTAGCAAGATATTAGCTTTTAATTTAGTCATATCAATAATCACTAAGTGTAAACGGTTTAAATAAAACAATTTAAAAACTGAGAGCATCAGAGTATATAAAATGCAATACTCAGTTGTTTATTTTTTATAAAAATCCACTTTTAATGTAAGAAATACACTTTAAATATAAAGAACAAATAGATTAAAATATGAAAAAACTCATTTCACTTAAACATTAATCATAAGAAAGTTGAAGTAGTTATATTACTAACAAATACTGTCTGTACACTTCATTAATTGGGATGTTACAGGGGCTAATTCCATAATAATAAAGGGATATCTTTGCCAAGAATATGTAATAATCTTGAATGTGTGTGCACCCAGCTAAGGAGATTCAATAGCAAGATAAAGCACTGATAGAATTAAAAGGGGATGCACACAAACCCAAGATGCTCAAAACCTTCTGCCAAAGGAGATTCCAACTCCCCAAATTTTAGGAAGACATTTGTTCTCTATAAATGCTTCCAATGTAGAAGTGGTGAGAGCCCTTTCTATTCATGGAACCAATATCACTTGTGTCTTAGTCAGGGTTTCTATTGCTATGAGGAAACACCACTACCAAAAAGCAAGTTGGAGAGAAAAGGGTTAATTTGGCTTACACTTCCAGATCATAGTCCATCCTTGGAGGAAGTCAGAACAGTAACTCAAGCAGAGGCAGAAGCTGATGCAGAGGTCATGAAAGGGGAGCTGCTTATTGGCTTGCTCCCCATAGCTTGCTCAGCCTGCTTTCTTATAGAACCTAGGACCACCAGCCCAGGGAAGATACCACCTACAATGGGCTGGGCCCTCCTCCATTGATCACTAATTGAAAATGTCTTACAGCTGAATCTCATGGAGGCATTTCTTCAACTGAGGCTCCTTCCTGTCTGATGACTCTAGCTTGTGTCAAGTTGACACACGAAACCAGCCAGTAAGACTCAGAAGCCAAAACAAAAGAAAATGTCAGACAAATATTTCTCATAAAAATGCAGGATGTTAAAAAAGATACTATCAAGGTTAAGTTAATGACAATATAATAATAGGGCAATAAGTTATAATCAAGTGAGGTTTACCCTGGGAATGACATGTCTGATGCTACATTTAAAAACATAATATTGTAAATCACATTTCAGCAGACTATAGAAGCAAACTATGTGAGATCAATAAATATTTAAAACCCAGATGATAATGTCAGCTACTAAACACTATTGAGAGATGTTATAAAGCTAAATAAATGAGGTTATATGTTGTGTTCACATAATGGGAGGCTGGTTTAAAAAATGTTTTGATTTGTTTTTGCTTTGTTGAGAGAGGTTCTCTGTATGTAGCCAAACTAGTCACTGTCTGTTTCAGCCTTCCAGGTGTCGGGATTATAGATGTGAACCACGGTGCCTGGCTGTAAACATTGCTAATATGTTAGTTAACCCTATGCTGTCATATCCTAAACAAAATCCTAGCAGAAATTTTTATAGAATTTGCCAGATTTACTTTAAATTTATACAGAAAAGTAAAGGATCCTCATCTTAGTGACTTTTCTATTGCTTTGGTAAGACACCATGACCAAGGCAACTTATAGAAGAAAGAGTTCCAGAGAATGAGTGTCTGGATGCCATCATCAGTGAGCATGGCAACAGGCAGGAATGACTCTAAAGTAGTGTTTTCATCTTCTGGGGTGTCTCCTGACAGACAAGCCTGTGGGTCAGTCAGTAAAAGGTGCAGAAATGAACCACCCAGGAGATTGTTTCAGGGAACAGCAACTGCTTTCTTGCAAATGAGCAACCACTTACACAGTGGAAGCCGTTGTCTATGATTGGTTAGCACACTACTTCAGATTGGATAGTCAGTGCTCCTACCACCAGGGGCTGTATGCTGAAGAAGCACATAAAGAACCATAGAGAGGGCAGGCTCATCTACAGGCCATCTACTGGCTGCTCACACTACTTCAGAATTCAGTGTTCTGATTTCAGGAGCACGGTATGCCATGCTTCTTATTTAGAAGTGCAGTGTGCCATGTAGGCTGGCTGCCAGGTCAGGCCTGCATTTTCTCCTATAGAGCAGTAGCTGAGAGCTTACATCTGATCTACACACATGAGACACAGAGAACTAATGGAATAGCGTGGGCTTTTGAAGTCTCAAAGCGACCAGCTCCCCACTCCCCTCCTCCAGCAAGGCCATACCTCCTAATCCTTCCCAAACAATTCCACCAAGTGGGAACTAAACTTTCAAATACATGAACCTATGGGAGCCATTTTCATTCAAACCACCACAAGCATGGATAGCTAAATTTTAAGGAAAGAACCAAGTTGCAACATTTATGATACCCAATTTCAAGGCTTCAAAATCTACAATAATGACTGAAGTTACTGCTCAGTAGTAGGTCACCTGCCTATATGTGGCCCTGGGTATAACCCCAGCACTGTAACAACAAACAACAGCAAAGTCCAGTATTTCAGAATGTGTGATTGACTAGAGGAGAGGTCGATCCTCACATATGTGTCAACTGCTCTATGATAAGAGTAGACAGATAATTTAATGGAGGACCAGCTTGGCCTCAATGTATAGAAACACCTAATGTTAAACTTATATGACCTGATTTGATTCTTGGCACAAATATGTTCAAAGGAGAGAGCAGACTCTGGCAAATTGTCCTGATTTCATACACCATGGTGTGCATATTCATACATAACACACACACACACACACACACACACACACACACACACACACACACACACTGGATATGTGAATGTAATAAAATGTTTCTAAGGAAGATAATTTAATGAAAAAAGTGATTTTTTGTAAAAAAAACCAAATGATTCTGGACTATCTGGTCATCAGTAAACCGAACCAAACTGAATCCTTGAAGCATAACTTCATTTCTGAAGTGTCACAAAGCATCATGGACCTAACAATCAAATCTACACTACAACCAGACTATAAAAGAAAACATTGAAGTCTTCTGTTCTTGGCATAGGCAATATTTCTTAGTGAGAGTTCTAAAAGTGCCATCCATTAAAAAATTATAACTTAGATGTCATACAAACTAAAAGTGTAGTTACTTGGTAAAGCACTTGTACTAGCATATATAAAGAATGTTCACAATTCAATAGTTTATAGTTCAATAAGAACTATTCAAAAGATATAAACAGCTTGAATTTCCATATATTACTGATTAGAATGTAAAGTGTTGCAACTATTTTGAGAAGCATTTTGGAAATTTATATAAACACTCACTTTCTATACAACATACTAATTCCACTGTCATATTTGGCAGAGAGAAATAAAACTTGTTTCACATGAAGATCTTTATGTTTATGTTCATAATTTTTTTCTTAATCCATAAAAACCGGGAGAAAAACTAGATAGCCTGTAACGATTGAGTGGATAAACAGACTCGTACATCCTTTTACAAAGCAAGCAAGGCCTTCAATGATGGAGATCACTTTAGGCAAAGTGAAACAGTCTTAGTCCATTTACTTGGCATTGTGGAGAAGGTAGACACAGTGAACCAGAACACATCCCTGCTTGCCAGAAGCCCGGTGGGAAAAGCCATTATAGTAAAAAACTGAGGAGCTCTGGGTGGGTGGGGGTGGAGGGGGGCAAGATGACCAAAGTGCCTCTGTCAAACCATATAAACTGGAAGGGATGAGAGTTCCAAATGTGAGTTCCATCTCATTATACCTGACTTTCCTTCCCAAATGAGGGGTGCATATAAACTTAGAATGTATACAAATCAGGAGCTGGTGGAGGATATTTCAAATTGTTTAAGCAGAAACAGCAGTGTGTTCTTAATGTTAAAGTCCTGAGCTAATATCCGAAAGAACAGCAGCCAATCGGTCCAAATGATGCCTCTGGGAAAGAGACCAGGGAGATGTAATTTTCATTTTAATTCTTCCTATATTATTGTTGCCATATGCATTTATGACATTAAGCAAGTGAAATATTTTTAAAAAATCATAAATAATTGATTTAATTTTGTCATGTAGGTTCTTTTGTAGGTAAATAATTTCTGTGTATATTACCTTTTGCATGTACCATCTTCACTCTGTAAAATGACATAAAGTAGGAAAAAAACGAAATCCAATTTGGACATATTACTTTACATTTAATTTGTTGGTGTAGAAGAGCGTGTTCCCTTAGGAGAGGACATAACTATGCAGGGACCTTACCCTACACAGGCGAAGCTCCTCGTGACTGTATTGTTGCTCATGTGTTCCTTTAAAAATGAAAGTATTTGGTTTAACAGGAGAGGTCATTTGTCACTTACCAGGGGACACTTATGAGCTCAAGGGTTTCCTTGCTCAGTTAACTATACCATTAGGCTTACTTACAGAGAATTTTGCTTGCATTTGCAGTCTCATGAACGCATTTAACATGCCCCATTTTGCTGAGTCAGGTTACTGGGCCTCTTGTTTAGTATATTACCACGCATACAGTAGGCAGTCAGCATTTTCTTGATTATCCTCTGTAGTCAGGAAAGTGACCAGGTCTGTCCTAACCCTCCCCAAGACAACTAAACGAAAAGAGGATGACCTCTCAGGTTACATTGGCTGTTGATTTGCTCCTGCATTGTTAGAGATGTTTCCATAGAGAAAGGGAGTAGTTGGCAAGGATCATCTATCTGGGTAGTTCATGGACAGCCCTGCATTCAATATGCTAGTCTAATTTTGGAGTACAAATTCCAGTTTTTGGACTTGAAAAGAGAGTTGCAATCATTGTAGGGTGGTGCACCATGGCAGCAGGGTCTGTGGGTGTTCACCCAGACTGCCACCAGTGCTATTTTAAAGGCCGTTCAAAACAGCTGAGTGAAGACATCCCCATGACATCTGTAGCTACTCCGTGTGAACTAAACGCTTTGGCAGATCAAGGGTTGGCTTTAACAAAATAATTTTCATTTCTGATTATAGTATTGATATGAGTCCAACAAGGAAAATTAGAAGAATGTGTTGAAAGATGTAAAGGTCACCTTCACCTTCCCATCTCAGTCAGCATCACTGTTTTGGTGTATTTTCTCAGTCTCTGTTTCAGTGTTTCATATATTTTATGATTCTACTCTTAAAACATTTATAGTCAGCAAGTTCCATGATAATAAAGTACTACTAAGAAGCAGGATATATTGCAATATTTACACTTCAAAATCTTTTCAAATACTGTGACTTGGGAATATTTCACCTATTTCCATGTTTTAGTCTCATAAATAACAAGAAATTTTGAATAAACTTTGTGATTATTTCATCTAAAAGAGGAGATCTACATACAATGTCGAAATTAGCAAATATTTTAGGGCTCTGCAGTTTCCTGATCTGAGCTGGATATGAGGATTAAATTTTAATCATCACCCTGTTCACATTAAAAAAATTATATATATGTATTTATTTTTTAAGGTTATAGTATAACTATATCAACTCCCCTTCTCTTTCCTCTTTCCAGTCTCTCCCATGTATCCTCCACCTTGGACTCTTGCAAATTCACGGCCTCTTTTATTTAGTTGTTGTTACACACCACACACACACACACACACACACACACACACACACACACACACATCTCCTCAAATATGTAAATACAGCTCTCTCAGTCTGTGAAATGTTACTTGTCGGCGTGTTTTCAGCGATGATCACTTGGTACTGGATAACCAGTTGGGGTGCTCTTGCCTGGGGAAGACCATTTCTTCTGCTCTCAGCCCTTCTTGTTTCCTGCAGTTCTTTGTCTGGGGTGCGGTCCTCTTGAGCCTTCCCTGTCCCAGGTCAGCTTGTCTGTCGGTCGGTGTTGTCATAGCTCAGGTCTGGTCTTGGCAGCCATGCTGATGAGACTTCATGGGTGCAGCTACTCTGACATGTCCAGGAACCACAGTTTCACAGAAAACCCCCTGTAACTTTGTCTTCTGCAGTCTTTCTGCCTCCGTTTTTGCAAAGATCCCCGAGTCTTAAGTTCCCACCTATTTATTGTTACTATAATTTATAAAATCATTTTCAATTTGACATTAGGATTACGTCTTTGTATTTATTTTCTTTCTTGACTATTAATGGGATGAATCCTTTCCAGATTATTGACAGTTTTTTTCTTTTTTTTGTTCATATACTTTATTATTCTGTGTAAATCTTTGTAAAATCTAAAAAAAAAAAAAACAACCACTAATGAATTGAAAAGGAAGATTTTTTAGTATCGTAGTGAGTAAGAGGGTTAGTGTTCCAGGTATTTCTGCTCTATGATTACACTCAGGTGTTACTATTGTGCAGTGTGGATGTTGTTTTGGAACCACTTGTTTTGTTGTATTTATGGTTGTGTGGTACTGAAAGCCAGAGTTAGTCAAAATGAGAAAGATCTGCCAGAATTCTGCCAGTTGTATTTCAAGGCAGGAGCCTAAGGCCTTGAGTGCAGAGCTGGAAATCCAGAATCCATGATCCAGAATCTGTAAGTGCTGGAGCTGGAGTTGTAGTTTGAATTATCTCAGACACATTAAATGTGTTGTCTGTATCTTTTAGTCTTTCGAACAACACTATGAGATAAATGACCCCTTTATCACCTGTTTAGAGAGGAACAGTAGCCTCTCAAGTCACAGGGCTGGTCTAAGGATTTCAATGATAGGTAGAGAGTTTTCCAAAGCATATGGGGTCTTTTTCATCCTAAACCTGGTGAAATTCTGACCAAACTGAACTCAGCACAGCAGGGAGAGGGGTGTTTTTGTTTGTTTCTTTGTTACGGCTTTTTCCTTTCTGATTGCTTTTGTTTTACATAGATTTATACCAAAAGAGCTTAACAATGCAGGACAAGTCTTAGTCTTTCCATTTTCTCTGGCTAAGACAAAGTTTGAGGATTCAGAGTTCCATTTTCTCTCTCTGTTCTCACTTACTTGTGCATCTCTAGGCAAGGACAATTATGTTGAATGTTACTTTGGTAGACGGAGGAACCAGGAGAAGACATGTAACCTCATCTCCTAAAGTGACTGTGATCATCCCTAGAAGTCTGAGAATTACATTTTTAGAAATATTTTTTAAATTATGGATTTAAGAAGTTCACCTCCCACTCATCAGCTCCCACTCCTACCCATCTTCCTTGGAGATAGGGTCAGGTGCTACTCCCCTTTTGTCTTCAACAGTGCGAACTCTTGTGAGTATCCAGGCTAGGTCTTTGAATGTTGGGGTTAACATTGGAAAGAGAGACAGGATCAGCACACACACACACACACACACACACACACACACACACACACACACACACTTTTCCTTCCTAATCACTTGCCCTCCTCTTCCCCTTTCAACTCCTCCCTTGTTGCTATTTTTAGCTAGATCAACTTCTTACTTGAGATAGCTCCCTTTTATTTCTAGAATCATCTATTCTTCACCATATCTGATCATTATAGAGGTGTACATGTGAATTGTGATGGAAAATTTTTTTGATAAGTGAGCCCCTGAGAACTTTTGAGGACCTTGTTTCCCGCAGCCCTGGAGTTTAACTATTAATTACCAACTGATCACTTGCCTCTTCTTTACAATTTTAATTGCTTCTTTGGAGCGAGGCAGAGATTCGTTAGTTTTTCACTGTCTTAATCATTGACAGTATTTGATGTCAGCTTCCTCAAACCCACTGCATATGTGCCGCACACTCCTGTTCCCATTTCAGCACCACACTCTTTTGATCCTCTTCCACTTGGTTCTCGGGTTCTCTAGTTCAGTGGAGAGGGAGAAAGCATCAGGTGGAGACCTCCACAACTTTAGAGACCTCAAAATGATGAATTCTGATGATTGGCTTCAGCCTTATTAGGATAAACTCTTGGGCACACATTTCTTCCTACCCCATGGTTCCAAGGCAGAAAGTCCTTGATTCTCTGGTTATACCCTCCCTCACACACGCAGCTCTAGTTATACGGTGGCCCCTGAAACAACCATCTTTTAGAGTCACAGAATCTTAAATTTGAAGGGCACATTAATGATCATCTAGCAGAATACTTTCTTAGAGTGATATATATATATATATATATATATATATATTCCTCAAAGACCACATGACTAAACAGGGTTAGAACCTTAGATTTCCTATCTTGACTTATAACTGCCTTGACTAGCTTAGGACTCCTGAAATGCTACTGTCTTTACACTTTCCCATGTAACATCACTTGGTGTTGCTCAACATTGCATTCAATTAAAATAGATGTGATTAAATTATTACTAGTCTGCAATCATTTTTAAAAATGTATGCCATCCTCCAAGTCCTGGTAAAGTGACCTATATGTGTAGACTGATCAAAAACAAGATTCTGACAGAAGCATCTAACATCAATTTGTATAAGAAAAAGACAATTGAAATGAATCTAATATTCTAAAATGTAATTTTTGGCATTTGAAAAAATCTTCAGATAGTCCTTGGTCTTGGAAGAGACCATCCTTAGTCTGAGATGCATGTCCAGCCTTACCTAGTGGGGACATAAGAGAGGAGGGAGGATATCATGCCTTTAATCCCAGCACTCGGGAGGCAGAGCCAGGCGGATCTTTGTGAATTGGAGGCCAGCCTGGGCTACCAAGTGAGTTCCCGGAAAGGCGCAAAGCTACACAGGGAAACCCTGTCTCGAAAAACCAAAAAAAAAAAAAAAAAAAAAAAAAAAAAAAAATCACGTGGGGCTCATCCTGCAGTGGTAGAATTCTAGAGTTTCAATCAAAAGAAAGCTAGGGGTGGGTGTCAGATTTTATTTAAAGTTCATATTAAGGAAACATGGGTTTTAAAGACCTATGTTAAAAGACCCAGGGACTAGAGTCGTCTCAGTGACAGTACATTTCCCTAGGGTTCGTATCTCAGTAACGCAGGACAAACTTAAGCAAAGAGGAAATCAAGCTTGATCAAGACTGATCTGAGTAGAGGTCACTGTAAAAAGTGGCCCAGTGGCCTGCGTACTGTCTCTGCAGCCACTAGGTGGTATCCAGATGCCCCCAAACCATCCCATCCCCGGAGTGAGTCCCTTTGGGCTGGTCTCTGCTGTAGGTAACAAAGCATAGGCTGCAGGATCTGGCGAGGTGAGGGCTGAGAAACCTTCTCCAACGCCCTGCAGGGCCGGTGACCTTAGAGGAGGTGGAGGCGGCCTGGGTGCAGGAGGTTCAGAACCCCTCTTGCCGGCCAGGGGAAAGGACTGAACATTCCCGGTGGCACACGCCTGGGGCCCCCGCGGGGGCTGGGACACCGGAGGTGGCGATAGGGTGGGCGGCGGGCTGGGAGTCTCTTCCAGCTGGAGAGTGGGAGTGACAGAAGCCGCTGACAGGGAGGGGGCAGGCGAGACACTCCATGCCCGTCTGGTGGGCGAGGGCTGCCGCGGTTTCCCCGGCTGCTGTGGTTTGCCTGGCTGTCTGACAGCAGCAGGGCTGGAGTCTCTGTCCCCAGCCCTAGTTGGGTGAAGCAATGCCCCACCTCAGTGTCCCAACATCCTGTATTCAAGTATGCTTGGTGTAACAAGCCGACCCTTATACCTACTGGGCAAAAGTCCTTTAGGACAAGCCATTAACCTCCTACCTCCCACACGCTCTTCCTTAACCCAGGACTTGGCCTATGGACGAACAATAATTTTAGAAACAGTTTAACGCTTAAAGATTTAAAGCAGTTCACTCAGAATCTGCGAAGGAGAAATGTGTATCAGCAATACATTCAGTCCACATGCAAATTCCATATGTATGTCAAATTTAACTGTCCCTGACTATTAGTAAATTGGGAAGAAAATACTGAATATTTAGAGCATATCTATCTGGACGATTTGCCAAGGTTTAAGACAAGGAAGAAATTTCAAATAAAACATGAGTTTATATTTATAATACTAAAATTTTTAAGAGACCATTACATGTATTCAGATAGGAACTTTATATAGATTTGGGGAAGCCAATAACAGTAGTTATTTTGGAAATGTACAGTCTATGGGTAATTTACTTTAATTTCAATAGTGTCTATATTACTTGACTTCTTTTTGACAAGGAGAAAATATCACTAAAAAAAATCCCCAAACTCATACATTTGCCTGGAATTCATGATGATGTGGCTTCCACCCCCAGCGCAGCAAGAGACATCCAAACAAAATGCAGACTATGGGAGAGAGAAAGCAACAAGTATGTAAGTGGGGATGTGATAAAGGGCTCCCATCTTTACACAAAGCTCTTGCAAGTTAGAAAAGAAATTAAGATTCACACAGGAGATGAATACAGTAGACCAAAATCTCACCCAAGAGGAAAACCAAATGAAATCTTTTAAAAAAGCAAAAAGTTTTTTTTTTAAAGCTTTTAGCCAGGAAATGAAAATTAATACAAGCTACAACTTTCAAGTGTCATCTTATTTAGATTGCAGAGACACAGTGACATGTGTCCTGTGGTGCTTTTGTACACCACCAGTGGAAATCTTAACTGCAACAGCTCTGGAAAGTTCTTTCACAATAGCTATCAAGAATGTCTGATGTTGTAATTCTCTGGGACTCTTGCCTAGGAAAGGCTCGGTGCAATGTTATTTATTTGAAAAAAAAAATGAAAACAATCAAAATGCCTAAAAATAAGAAAATGCTGTCTACTGTCCATTTTCACTGAGGAAAGCCCTGTGCATCTGTTAAACGGTGATAACAAAGGCAATATGGTGCTCATGATATTCTCCTGAAGGAATAAATGTAAAAGCATCACCTAAGTTGTGTTTATGGACTTAGGTATGAACAACTCATACGTAAGACGGGAAGAAAACACACCACATAGATTGTATGACTTTTAGCTTTGCATTCTTCTGTAGTTAGCAGTTCTCTATAATTTATAGTCAAATCCAACTTCATTCTGCTTGTATCACACTGCGAGGCCCTGCTGCAGGTTTTGGGCATGGGCTTGGATGGAAATGGAGAAGGCCTCTCATTTTGTAACGTTTTAATTATATTGGGATAAATATGATAAATAAACTAATTATAGATTTGTGGAAAGAACCAAGAGAGATGAGGAGATTTCTGATTAAGATGATGCTTTGGTGATTTCACTGAGGTGGAGACATCTGAGCTGATGCCTGAAGATTTACAAGAAGCGTGAGAGTGCTTCAGGCAAATCGAACCCAGACGGGTGGGAAAGAGTCATTTATGAGTCATGGAAAGACCACCAGTGTTCTGAATTTAAAGATGACCTTCAAAAGTCTGGAAGAGGTCAGACTTTTAGCCTGTGAGCCTCTAGCAATTGGTGATTTGCTTTATTGTAAACATAACTGGAGTCTACTGAGCATTGCTAGTCTCCTGAGCAGAGGAGTACAGTACATTTTAAAGGATGGAGGGAGAGGCAGAACTTCCTAAGAGTGTGTCTGAGGAACTGTGGACCGTGAGGAGGGATGCCTTTGCTTTCAGATGAGATACTCCAGATTGGGTCATTTCCTGAAATGCAAGACTACAAAATCAAGATTTGGTCAGGAGACTCAAGATAGTACATGCCCCCGCTAAGAAGAAAAGAATTTAATTTACTCTGCACTGTGCCCCAAATAAGTCACCATACGGGTCCTACTCTTGCTACTAAGCCTCATTCAAAGGAATATTTTAACAAAATCTACACAAAAAATTTTGTCACAAATCAGGTAATTAGGCAATGCCCCTTAACTGTTGATTTCTGTATGTGGCTTGCTGCAGGACCTATGAGGCTAACACTGTAGCATGTTTGGGAAAGATCTATGAAAAGTGAACTATGCTGATAAGCAAAACTATCCGAATGATAACTGTTAAGCAGTTTTTAAATTGCACTAAGAGCTTTGTGACCTCATGCCACCATAATTATCCTTTCTGTGCTTTATAACAACTTTGAGGCTATAAGCAAACAACAGATTTTTAGCCATATTTAAGCATTTAAAAAATTTTATTTTATTTTTACTTTGATTGAGTCTTTGTGGATTTCACATCAAGCATTCTGTTCCCACTTACCTCCCAGTCTCCTCACATCTGCCCCCTGCCCTTGAAATCCCCCCAATCAAGACTAAACTTAAAAGAAAAACCAAAAACCAAACAAAACTAAGAAATGAAAAAAGACCAAAAACAAAAACAAAATTTAAAAAAGAAAAATAGAAGAAGAATTTTGTTGTGGAGGCTGTAGTGTGGTCCATCGACTCACACAGTTTACCCTTTAGTCCATTCATCTTTACTTGGAAGTGTTCATTGCCACAGCTCATGAAGGCTCTGGCTTCTGCTACACCACTGGTAATGGGCCCTCACTGGGGCTCCTCCTGGATATCCTGTTGTTGTCCTGGGTCATGGAGTTCTTGCCATTTTGGACCTGTAGGTTTGTGCCCTTCATATGCTCCAACAGTGCATAGATGAGGCAGATGTTGGGTGGACCAACTCAGAGCCCTGGTTCTGGGCCTGGGTGCTAGTCAGGTTGGTCAGCCTGCTAGCTTAACCTCATCATCATTACTTGGGCAAACTCTCCAGCACTTCCTTGGCTCTCACCCAATGTAGCCTACAGCTCCATAGGGACCAGTTCTCCTGCTCTCTGGCCCTGAGATCTGGGCCCCCCTCACTCACATTGCCAGGGCCAGCTCTTCTGTTTTGCCAAGGTAAGGTGCAAGGTCCTCTCTCTGGATTGCTATAGGGGGACTGTGAGGTGGGGATCAGCTTCCCTGCTTTCACCCACTCCAGGCTGGCTCATGTGCGCCCTGGACAACAGGGTCAGCTGTAGTGTGCTGCCCAGGCTGGATGCAGGGCCTGCTTCCTTGTGTGCTGCAGCTGGTGTGGGGCAGGGCTAGCTCTCCCACTCTTGTCATCCCAGGGCCAGCTCTGTCACCTGCTGCAGATGGGAATGGGTGAGGAGGGAAGGGCATCTTTCCCTCACGCACGCCACCACATGGCAGATGAGGGGGAGTGGGGTCAGCTCTCCTGCTCTCATGCCCTCAGGGTTGGCTCAACTGTGTCCCCGACCACAGCATCAGCTCCTGTGTGCTTCCTAGGTGAGGTACATGCCTATGACGAGGGGTGGTGCCATCTTTCCCAAGTGCACAGATAGGCTCTCCCCTGAGGGGTAGGGCCAGGTTGCCTGCTCTGTTATCCAGTGAGGTGCAGGACCAGCTATCCCAGGGCCAGTGAAAGGAGGGACCGACTCAGCACAGCATGGTTCCAATGACCTTCATGCTAACATGGGCCATGGACATCACCACAGACCCTGGTGTAGCAGGACTATGGACTCAGACATGGGTAGATGTAACCAACCGTCTTATTAAATAAGAAACACAGAGCCGATTCAGAGAAGAAAGCCAAGAGGTTGGAACTAAGAGCCTCACCCTTCCTGCTTCAGCGATCCTCTTCAGCCAAGAGAGCTCTCCGAAAAGGGAGCTACTTCCTGTGTGTTTGTCTTTATAAAGTTCTGCCTTCTCATTGGTTGTAAACCCAAACACATGACTGCCTCGTCACTGCCTGTCTGTAAAGACTTCCAGGTCTTCTATGGTTGGGATTGAGATTAAAGTCATGTGTCTCCAATGCTGGCTGTATCCTTTTACACACAGAGATCTACCTAGCTCTGTCTACCAAGTGCTGGGATTAAAGGCGTGCACCACCACTGCCACGCTCTTACTATGGCTCTAATAGCTCTGACCCCCAGGCAACTTTATATATTAACATACAATTAAAATCACATTTCAGTACAAGTAAAATACCACCACATTTCCCCTTTTCTATTTTAATAAAAAGAAAAAGATTATAACTAACAAAAGAAAAACTATATACAAAAGTACAATAACTATATACAATATATACAAGTAATAAATACCTAAACAATGTCTAGTCCATTTGTATTTGACAAATTCAGAGAAAATAATTTCATTATCTATCCTATTTTGGTAAGTCCAAAATATATCTAATTCACTTTCTATCCTAATTAATCTTCAACTATAACTAACTAATCTTCAACTATAACTAACTAATCTTCAACTCCCTCAGAGACCCAAGAAGGAAATAATATTAGCTAACAAAAATAAAAACAGGAAGTGCATGCAAGTAACTTCCAAAAAATTTGTGAGTTGACAGAAACAGCCAGCTGCCTGGACAGTCACCTGAGGTTTCTCCGCAGTGCTGGGGCATCATCTTCAGCCTATATATAGGCTTAGCATATTTGACAGACTCATTTGTGAAGTAGGATGTACACAAGGTCAACAGTTCAACCTCACATTGGGTGAGAGCAGTCCATGTACCAGAAACACCTGAATTCCACTAGTGTCATGTCATGATTCAGGATTTTAAATTCTGGAAATTGTTGATGGTTTTTTAATTCAGCTGTCCATTCTTCTTGGCTGTGTATATATGGCTTCATCTCAGCATCCCGTTCTTCTCCACATCCCTCTATCAAATGCCAGTCTACTATTGAGAGGCGTGAGCTTAGTTACTCTTCAAGAATAACTGTTTCAGCTGCTGTTCCATTGCACATCAGAAGCCATCGGCCCACTGCCTGTTAAGCTGCTTTCAAAGAAAAGGGCACTGTACCTTTTCTGAATTGCGAAGGCCACTTCAGGGATGGTGCCATATTGTCCTGGCCTCAGAAGATGCCTTTTGATAAAGCCATAACCACACTTGTTTTGGCAAGAATCAGTAGTCCTTTGTTTCATGTCCTGTCTGTCCATTTTGTCAGCAGTTGATTTGAGGATACTTTGTTATCCAGTGGCTAACTTTTGCCACAATGAAAGTTAACTCCATATGCAGTTTCTTCAATGCCCATATTTTCTCTGAAGTAGATTGGTACTGCCAGGAGCTGACATGTCTCAAAAAAGAAAAATTTTCTAAGTTATTAAAACATTTTAAATGCCATATTCTGTCGATCTCTGAAGGGTTTGAAGATGACCTGTCTATCTAAAATATATCTGCTCAATTTTTAAAACATATCTAATATGACTACAAATTCTATTGTAATGTCTAACTACTGACTTTCATTTCTTTATATCCTAATAGTTGGTAATAACATTCAAGGATCAGAAAATTGCATTGTTAAATGAACGGTATAAGTACAATTAGAAATATACATATAGCATTTTCTAACAATATCAATTTCAATATATATATAATTTGTATACAATATAAAACAATCCAATCCAATGTAAAGTATTTAAAACTAGTAATTGTCTTTTTTTTCTTTTCTTTTCTTTCTTTCTCTTTTTTTTTAAACAAGAACCTTAAATCTAATCTCCTTTGCTTAGCCTTTTTTCCTAACCCTTGACAACAACTTGTAACCAACTCCCCTAAACAATGAAAATTATCCCAGACCCAAAACACATTAAAAAGACCAAAAAACCACCCGCCCCACAGACATGGCCCTCGGCAGCAGCTAGGGTCTGGATGCCACCATGGCCCTGGTGGCAGCACTGGCCACCCAGATCAGAGTGGACCTGGCGGCAGCATGGCCCCTGGGCACCAACATGGTCCCAGGTGGCTGGCTAGACCCTGGGCATCTGAAAAGACCTCAATGGCAACCTGAGACACAGACACCACCCAGACCCTGGCCTCCATAGGACTGTGGACCCAGCCATGGCCCTAGGCAGCATCCTGTGCCCGGATGTCACCATGGCTCCAGGTGACAGCACTGGCCACCTAGATCAGCAAGGTCCTGGATGAAACACGGTCCTTGGAAACCTACATGATCCAAGGAGGCTGACCAGGTGCTAGTCATCCACATTACCCTTGGTGACAACAGGAGCCATGGAAGCAACTCAGACCCTGGCTGCTGTAGGCCCACAGACCCAGACATGGACCTTTGCAGCAGCCCTGGCCTGGGTGATACCATGGCCCTGGGTGGCAGCATAGGCCACTCAGGTCAGGATGTCCCTGGTGGCAGCATGGCCCTCAAATACCCTCACGGCCACAGGTTGAGGCCCAGACCCCAGGTATCTATGTGGCTGTTGGTGGAAGTTTCTGTCCCCCCCCTATCTCCCAAATAACCACTAAGAGGCTTAATATTAATTATATGTTCAGTCTATAGCTCTGGCTTGTTACTAGCTAACTCTTTCATTTACATTAAACTGTATTTCTTATCTATGCTTTGCCACATGGCTTGGTACCTTTTCTCAGTATGGCATGCCCATCTTGCCTCTCTCTGTGTCTGCTGGCGTCAGACTCTGCCCTTCTTCCCTCCAGCATTCTCAGTTTGGCTCTCTTGCTTAACCTTATTCTGTTCAGCTATTGGCCAATCAGCTTCTTTGTCAAACCAATCACAGTGACATATATTCAGACAGTATAAAGGGATATTCCACATTTCCCTCTTTTTGGCTAATTAAAAAGGAAGGCTTTAACTTTAACATAGTAAAATTATATACAACAAAAACAGTTATCAAGTAAGAATTACAGTTACAATATCTAGTCCACTTGTATTGGACAAAATTAGAGAAAATATCCTATTGTCTATTTTATCTTTGTGACTCTAAAGTTTTTTACTTAATTTACTTTTTATCATAACTAAGGGAAACTTTAACTTCATCCAAGACCTCAGAAAGGTGAAATGTTACCTAACCACAAGGATATTTGGCTGCCTGGACAGTCACCCTAAACTCTTCTGTAATATTGGGGCATCCAACTTTGGCCTATAGGCCTAGAATATCTGACAGACTTTTCTGGAAGCAGGGAATTTTGAAGGACTGTCTTACCTTGTCTTGGCAAAGTCTGGTAGTCACTTTTTTTTTTTTTTTGCATCCTGCTGGTCCAGTTTGGACAGTATACTGTCAGTAATTGAGACAAGGGCAGTTTCTTTGCTCAAATGGCTAGCTTCTGCCTTAAAGAAGGCAAACTCCATATGAAAGTTCTTTGATGCCCATCATCTTCTTTTGAAGTAGATTGGTGCTGTCAGGAGCAGACGTGTCTCATTGTCAAGAAAAGTCTTACGTTATTAAAACATTTTAAATGCCATCTTTTGTACATTTCTTAAGTCTTTGAAGACTACCCATCTATCTAAACTATGTCTATTTGACCTTGAAAACATATCTAACACGGTTACAAGTTTGATTGTTACAGGAGACTAAATACTAACCTGCATTTCTTTATTATCCTAAATAGTTCGTAATAATAACTTTCAAGGATTAGAAATTTATATCACTTTGTTAAATGAGCTGTATAAGTATAATACCTTAAACAAGAGTAGAAACCCATATACAGTATAACAAAAATAACCCCAAATTTGTATCAATATATAAAAATACCTTAAATAAGAGTAAAAACATATATACAGTATAACAAAAATAACCTTAAATTTGTATCAATATACAAAAATCCATACCAATGTAAAATTAATACTAGTAGTTGCTTTTTTAGTTTAAAAGTAAATTCAATAATCTATCTTTTTATACTACCATTCCTATATCCCCCCCTTTTTCTTTTCAGAATGAGATCCCTGAATCTAATCTCCTTTGCTTAGTTTCCTCCCTGACTATGACCAATAACAACTTGCAACTAACACCCCTAGAAGATGATAAACATCTGTAATCCACAAAACAACCAAAACCTACCCGCCCTACCTCTTTGGAACGTGGATGCTGTGTTCTTAAAGTTACTTCCTCTTGTCTGGGGATGATGGCATCTTTAGGGAACCTGAAAAAATTAAGCTAATGATCAAGTCCTGAGAGAATTAGCTGTTGTCCAGTCTTGGTGCTCAGATTGGAGGGGTTGCCCAGGCAGCCAGGCTGTCCAGGCAGCAGAGTCACATGGGCTGCTACTGTGCAGGCTGAGGGCACCTGCAGTGGCTAGTGTGTAGCTGGGGGTGTAGGGAGTGCAGTGGTGGCAGCAGCAGTAGAAGCCAAAGTGGGTGTGAGAGGGTGTCACTGGTAGTGGGTAGTTGTAACTGTGGCATGTGGGGCTTGGGTCACAAACCTTGCAACTTACAGGGGTTTGGGTGGAGGGTGGGAAAAGCTTCCTGAGCAATGTCTGTGGCAGTGGAGGAGAGCTGGCAGCTTTGCCACCGTGTGATCTAATGCCACACCTTGGATGCCAGATGAAGTGTTTATCTAATTATTCTTTTTATTAATAGAAATTTGGGAGTCTATCAGGGTAAAAGCCTTATTGATCAGAGAAGCTGCAGAGAAGCAACCAGTGACCTTCTCTCTCTCTCTCCTTCCTCCATCTTAGACAAAAGGAAAGACATGTTACAAAATAATCTTTTTGTACACTATGAAGATGTTTCTTTTCCAAGGTGCATTTGATTGGTTTAATAAAAGAGCTAACTGGCCAGTAGCTAGGCGGAGGTACAGGCAGGACAGCAAGACACAGAGGACACTGGGAAGAAGAAGGGTGGAGTCTTAGGAGTCTTCAGAGATGTAGAAAGAAGCAAGATGAATGTGCTGTGTTGAAAGAAATTACCACCATATGGCAGAGGGTAGATAAGAAATATGGGTTATTTTGAAATGTAAGAGTTAGCTAGTAACAAGCCTGAGCTATTTATAATTCATATTGTCTCCATGTCAGTTGTTTGGGAACTGGCAGGTGGGAAAAAACCTCCACCTACATGTGGCCACAGACATCCATACAGACCCTGGCTGTGGTAGGACCATGGACCCAGATATGGTCCAAGGCAGCAGCCCAGCCCAGATGTCACCATGGTCCTAGGTGGCAGCACAGGCAACCTTGGTGAACATGGCCCCCCACAGTAGTGTGGCACTCAGACACCATCATGGCCCCAGGTGGTGGCCCAGACCACAGCAACCAGCAGTGACAGGTGCCACAGATATCAACACAGGCCCTCTCAACTGCTCCAGTGTCCCAGATCAAGACCCGGCCCCTGGTCATAGCCCACACCTAGACATCTCTCTGGACTTGGTTGGCCAGCTGTCCATTCACTTCAGCCAATTCCTCACCACCCTCACCTCTCCAGATCCTCCTCTCTCCCCAGCCCATGACCCATTCCACCTCTCCCTCTTTTCCACTTCCCCACTCTGTACTCTCTCACCAGAATGGTGCCCAACTGCCCAGTGCCAGGGCTCTTGGTTGGATCATGGGTGGCCCTTGCTTGATCATTGCCTGCCCCAGCCATAAGGAATGCCACAGAGCTGTTGCCTTTCCTCTGTCCTGTGCCTGTGCCCAGAGACCTCAGGTAGTACTTGATATAATGATACCTGATCACTTGGTAACTAGGCTCCTGGTTGATTGTGACCCCTACAGACCAAAAAGTCTGGGACCTTAAACATACTATTTGGAAATATTTTTATTTCTGCAGGAAAGATTGTGGGGTCTTCAGATTGCTGAGCATGAAACTCTAGAGTTGCCTTTGGTCCTGTGTGCTTATTTTATCATAGTGGGTATACTATGATTAAAGGATTAATCAACTGTCATTGAACATTTAATATCATTCATAGAGCCTGTGACACCTTCAGGTTTCCATCACCCCTCTTCATTTTCCTTAAAATTCTCCAATATTGGAAAGAACGGTATCTTCTCATGTCATGTTACTATTTTACTGTGTAGATGGTCTTTAACATTCACTAGAAGTTTTGGTGGATGGTGAAACAGTAGGATTCTCCCACTACCTGAAATGTTAGTGTGTGATTTGATAGTATCCACCTGTAGCCCAAGCACTTGGGAGGCTGAGGCAGGAGGATTCCCTAAGTCCAGGACCAGCCTGGGCAGCATAGTAACACGGTAATAAGACCAGTCTGAAACGGGGCAGGAGGGGCCGCGGGGCAAACGCTTTGAGGCTCTGGAATCGCTTCAGATTCTCCAGCGCCTTTTGTCATTGTGTCTTTCCAGTTCACTTTCAGCTCTTTGATGAGCCTGGATTGTTCTCTTTGTTAATTCAGAAGCCTACAGATGATGAAAAGATCACACATTTGGCAGGTCACACCTAAAACACTTTCCAAATTAAAAAAAAAAAAATTGGACCTGAGAGTCTAGTCTAAAAGTAGAGCTAGTGGACAACACAAACTCATACTTGGGAAGAGGACTGAGTGTGGAGTCAGATGTTTGACTTGGTCACTAAATAGTTAAGCACATGGCCTCAAGATGTCAGGAACAGGTAAGATAAAGCCAATATATTGAAAGTACTATCCCAAATTATTTGTCAAAAATATTTGTCTTTTTAATGACATAGGACCTAAAGATACACACTTCTGTCAACAGGGTGTGCTAGTCATCATGTGTAAACATGGATAAAAATGTACTTTCTGTTTGATTAGGAATGTGCACATCCTTTGGTGGATGTGGGTAACAGATGTCTTTTGGGTAACAGATGTCTTGGCTTTTATAGACTAATTGGCAAAGAGGGAGAAAAAGGGAGATAATTAAAGGGGTGGGAAGAGACAGGAGAAAAGTGCAGTCTTCGTGTTGGGGAAAGATCTAATAGACCTCCTTAGTATGGGTAATTGCCTCTCTCTTCACCCTCATTTACTGTCTTATACCATATGACTTAAGGGGAAGTATAAGATAAAGAACCACAAGGAAGGCCTGCTATCTGCTAACAATCAGCATTATCTTGCCATGGAGTATTCTAAAACAACTGACTCATTTCACATCAGGTTTTAAAAAACAAAGTAGGAAAGCATAAATCAAATCAATAATGACAACTTCCATTTTAATTGGCAGCTTATGAATCTGTGCTGAGGATGGTTGGTGTAAATATTCTCTAATTATACAAATGCAACCACTGAGTGGACGGGTGAGAAGCGAAAGATGAGAGATAGAATATGGTATGTGTTACTTTTACATTTTAGGTCTCGTTTAGTTTGCTGGATGCTCCTTGTCTGTTCAGTAGTCCGCCCATTGACCCAGAGTAAGTGGAGCTATTGAACAGATGTTTGAGCCCATCACCATTAACAAATCCTCAATTTTGTCTGTGTTTTCTATCCTGTAAGGTTTAAGGTGAAGTGGTGTTTTCTATGTCTTACTAAAGTCTAGCTTATCCTGGTTTGTGCTAAAATAATACTTTAAACTGAAGGAAATTCTATAGTTTGTTAAGAAACCAGTGGAAATGGCAAATCACTCTGTGATAAGAAATACTATCTAACCGTTTTTAATGAAGAGCCAGTCAGTGCTTTGAAGAGAGATATAGGGGATGTGGGTGGGAGGTCCTCAGAGGGTTACTTACTGTAGAATCTAGATACACTGCAAAGGCAGATTATTTGTTCTAGCTGCAAGGTGCATGGTACTGTGTTTTGTTTGACCACCTGTCCTGTCAGTAGGCTGGTAGATAGAATTTGCCTAAAAATATCCACTCTGCCTTAAATTTCATTGAAATAATACAGATCAAAATTTCAGATATCAGTAATAATGACTAACTTATTTCTGTTATATTAACGTTGTATTTTATTTAGCCTCTAGAAACTAGTGGGGTGACCAGATTAGTTCTTAACACCATGGCAGCTTCGGTGGGATAGAAACAAGATCACTTGTGTAGTCTAGAGACTGGTACATTCAGTCAATTACTTGATTTTTTATGCCTCATTTCATATCTGTAAAATGAAGGTAACTGGCAATCAAGTTCCCCTGGGAATTGGACACCATGATAAATGCATGTGAGATCAGCATGTGCTTAAATGTTGAGTGGTTGATGGCTGTTTTCATTCAGTGGGTCCATACATACCTTAGTTGGTTTCCTCGACTTCCTGGCTTCGCTCCTTCTGGAAACAAAAAAATTAAGATAAAAAAAATCCATTTATTTTTATTTTATATGTATGGTTCTTTTTCTTGCATATATGTCTGGGCACCATGTGCATGCAGTGCCTGGGAAGGCCAGAAAAGAGTGATGGATACATTGGAACTGGAGCTACACATAATCATTTGGGTGGTGGGAGGCAAATCCAGGTCCTGTGCAAGGGAGCCAAGCGTTCTTAGCTGCTGAGACAGCTCTCCAGCCCAGAGAATTTAACATTCTGATGACCTTCGTGACACAGGGTTTGAGATAGTGTGTCAAAGAGCTAGTCTACCCACTTTCAGCCCCTTACATATGAGCGTATGGACCAGCCATAGAGCGGCAAGTGTTTCTCATGCTTTATCATATCAGCTGTCCATGAACTGCTAATGTAGAGTCACCATATCTGTCAAATGCAGGTAGTGCTCTACAGGGATGTCAACATTTCTGGGCTCAGCGCCCTTACTTTGGTTCACTTGTAGAGGACACTGTGCCTCCCCAGCGTCAGCCAGGAAGTGAGGGACAAAGCCAAGCCAGAGGTCCTCCTTTCCTGTATCTACTGGCTGTGGTAAAAGTTAAGAAATGCATCAAAGCTTATCAAAACAGTACAGATCAACCTGAGTTGTTATTCCTTCACTGCTAACTTTCTTCTGTTACATTAGATTTATAGTCTATTCCCAGTTGCTAAAAACTAGTGGGATGAGAGAAAAGCCTATCCTGGACCTTGAAAAGCATGAGGATACCCAGTCCCACTGGCAGAGCAGAGAGACACACATTTGTCAGGCCCTTTAAATGGCTGTTGCCTCCTGCTTCCTGCAGCTATTCTTGCAGGGCTCATGGAGGACTGTTGATGGTTTCTGTAAGAAAACTAGTTTTACTCTCTTGAATGTTAGGAGCGGTGGTTACTAATGCTTGTGTCATACTTCCTATGTGTCAGAAAGAAGCACAAAAGATTGATATGATTAATTTACTCTCCACAGCAACACGATGAGGCAGTATGTTGCCACTGTAGTTATCACCTTTCAGATGAGGCCCAGAGGGACTAGGTAATGTCCAAGATGACAAAGCTTGTGCGATCAGGTGCTGAAGCCACTTGACAGGTTGGGAAATGCTGTGATTCCACAGTCAGAGGCACCCGGTTAATGACTGCTCTTTGTAGGATTTCTCTTTTATGTAAGGGACCTGACTTAATATGCTTTTGTGGGTGCTGAAGTTTTTGACAGAGTCTCACTAGGTAGCCCTGGCTGGCCTGGAACTTGCGGAGGTCCATCTGCCTCTGCCTCCTGAGTGCTGGGATTAAAGGTGTGCGCCACCTTAACACGTGTTTTAGTCTCTTTGGTTGTAAGCCTTAGCCTTTCATGGCTGCACCGTCTCTCCAGCCTCCAGAAATTAACACATTTCTTAATCACTAGGTTTTGTACACCTGGCTGTCTGGAATCTCAGCCAACTTAGAGTATGTGATTCTCCTACAGCTTATTACTATTGATAAAAAGAGTATTTATTCATGATTACTCACTTATAAATTGAATATTTTGTTAGTATAAAATTAGGTCTAGTTTTAGCAATTAGAAATTTAAGGACTAATTTTATTAACTGATAATATAGCAAAGTTTTGGATATTAAGATAATTGGGGGTAGTTATCATTTAACAAAATATTCATTTTTTGAAACATTTAAAGTTACAATAGAAACATTTAGAATTGCAATATTTAGAAATGGTAAGTTGAAATGTAAATATGAAAAAATTACAACTTCTGGACTCTATACTGACTTCATATCAAGACAGAAATATCAAATCTTTTGGACACATTTGTGAGGGTGTGAGTGTGAGTGGTAATGGGGATGTTTAAGATGATATATTAATAAACATTAATTTATCAACATCAAAGTTTTAAAAGTTTTATTGTCATCATTATAATAAACTCTATTATCAATGTACTTTATGTTGTGGAATAGGGGTGCCCATTAAAAATCTACATCTGAAGGTTAAAATCTACATTCAAATGGCTGTCATTCTAAGATATATTCCTTAGTGGAAGGGGAATAGAATGCTTTATCAGTGCCTTCAAGGTGCCTACAACAATAGCAACCTTTAGGTGTCCACTAGTTTTAGACCTATGTGTTTCTATAATTCGTTTTGTGTTCTGCACATGCATTTAAAGGGTTGGAAAAATGTAAATGAATATAGCGTGCTGGCTTGTTGGGTTGCAGTTGCCCCTGCCTTGAATCATTGTTCTAGAAGCTGTGCCAGCCAGCTCCTTGTTGCTGAGCTACTGTTTCCTAGCATTTCCTAGGCACTATCGATTTAGGAGTAAACCGATTGAGCTTGAAAAGGATTTAGAGTGTGGACTAGGAAAACATAGTAACTATAGGAACCACTGTCTAAATTATAATAACCATACAGAGGATAACTGATTGAGTAGCCTGTTTAATGAAGCACAGGATGGAGAGGGTGTCTTCATCAGATTTTAAAACCTGTCTTCGAGTTATGTTAAGATTGAATTTCTGTTCTCAAGTACCACAAAGTAAATGCATGATGTCTTCTACATTTTAAAGCTTCTTGCCTTACTTTTTCCAGGACTGAAGTGTGTGTGTCTTTTGTGTGATTCTTCCAACTTTACCTGCCAAACTGAAGGAGCATGTTGGGCCTCTGTCATGTTGACCAATGGGAAAGAGCAGGTGATCAAATCCTGCGTGTCCCTTCCGGAATTAAATGCTCAAGTCTTCTGCCACAGTTCCAACAACGTGACCAAAACTGAATGTTGCTTCACAGACTTCTGCAACAACATCACGCTGCATCTTCCAACAGGTAAGGGGCTGCATAGCCCCACTCACTCCTAATTATGTTTTACTCTTGGAAGACGATAAGCATGGCAGAAACCAAACCATCTAATGTTTCTTGAGATGAAAATGTGTGTTTTACGGTTCTTCTTATTTTTGGTGGGCGAAATTCTCTAGAGTCTAGCTGAGGTTGATGCTTTAATTTTTGAATTGCACATCACTGTCAGAACATTGACAATAATGTCACAATCTTGAGGAAATTTGACCACATGAATCACAATTTTTTGACATTAATTAATGGACCTCAAGTAAAATGTCAATTTTTGTGAATTCTTTTTATCAAAGAAAAGAAAAGAAAAGAAAGGATATTTAACCTTCAGTGATAGAAATAGATCATCAGCCTACCCTAGGAGATGGGAAGGGACAAGAGAATGTTCTGGAATGATGGAAACAGTCATATGTGCATCAAGTGTCATCAAACTGAAGGGTGTGTGCTTTATCATGTTAAAATCATGCCTCCCTAATACTGATTTTTAAAAAATGAAATCTGGTTCCTGGATGAGTTTGAGGGTACCACAGAATACACAATTGATCTGGGAGGAATCTGCATTCTACCAACCAAGATCCTTTGATTGCTCAGCTGCATAAGTAGCATCTTGTCCTGAAGAGATGTTGTTCAAGCCCTGTCCTGTATTCATGCTCACTGGCAGAGCATGGCCTTCAAAAAAGCCACTGCCGCAGCCAATGGGACTTTCCCCTTCATTCCCATGCACCTTTTGTATCTTGTCACAGATAGAACCAACAATCAATAGAAAGCTTTACTTTAGCATGCCTCTGGTTCTCACGTAAACTAGGGAAGGAAACTCCCACGGCGTTTCACATCATCACCAAGTCCAGGAGAGCTGTGTAGAAGACAGAGGGAGGAAGTGTGATCTAAACCAACATTGCAGTTGGCTTTAGGACATGAAACGGGCTGACCATAACTTGTCAGGTTGAACCATGGGAAGTAATACTTAGAACAGCACTTCCTAAAGGATGGAATGGGTACCACGGTGGTACTTGAAAGAATTTTGAGAATTTTTAGGTGACAATTGAAGTGATAAACACAACATTGGACTTCAAAAGAACAGTTGTAGGTCTGTACTGAAAAATCACAATGAACTTTGTTAGTGTGTGTAACTCACTTATCTTGATAAGAAATTCTAAATACTTCTAAAACAAATGTTATTAAATAATATGAATTATGTAATTAGATTTCCTAATTCTCTTGCTTTTTTTCCAGATGTCTTATTTCATGTTACTATATCTTTAACATTTAGGGTTTTGTTTTTCAAGACAGGGCTTCTCTGTATAGCCCTGACTGGCTGTTCTGGAACTTGATCTGTAGACAAGCCTGGCCTCGAACTCACAGAGATCCTCCTGCTTCTGTCTCCCCAGTGCTGGGATTAAAGGTGTGCACCACCACTGTCCTTATAGTTTTTATATTTAGGGTATGTTCAGTTTCAATTTGTGTAAAATGACACAGCCCATAACGGCAAGGCAAAGGCATAATTTTATTTTTTTCCCATGTGGGTAGAAAGTTGTTTTAACATTCCGCATCAGTTGTTGAAAGCTCTGACCTTGGGGCTGGAGAGATGGCTCTCTGGTTAAGAGCATTGGCTGCTCTTCCCAAAGACGCAGGTTTGATTCCCAGCATCCACACAGCAGCCTATAGCCCTCTGTAACTCCAGTCCGAAGGGATCTTCTGCCCATGTTTGGCTTCTGTGGGTACTGCACGTACTTGGTGCACAGATATACACAAAGGCAAAACATGTCTATGCATAAAATAAATATAAATAAATCTTTAAAAAAATAAAAGCCCTGGCATTTCCATGTAGAGTTATCTTGTTACTTTAGTTGAAAGTAAGGTAGATCTATGTGTGTATGTGTATATATGTTTAAATGGGTACATTTGTGGATGCTTTGGGCTATATAGTTTTTCTGTGCCTTAAGCTACTACTGAACTGTCTTGATTAAACTACAGGTGTTTAAAAAATATTGAAATTGGGATGTATGACCCTTCTAGCTTGTTTTAAAAAGAGCTTATTTGAGCATTATAAGTAATTTTAATTTTCATTTAAATTTAGCCAGTTTGATTATTTCTGCAAAGCATACTCAGAGATTTTGATGAACTGAACTGGATATATAGGATAATCTGGAGAGAATTATCATGTTAACAAAATTGATCAATGAACATAGTATAATTCCCTATTTATTTCATTCTGTAATTACTCTTAGTTTTGTTTGTAGTTGTCAGGGAACACATCTTAGGCATAGTTCATTGAGTTTACTAAACTTCTCAATGTGATTGTGAATGACACTTTTAGTATCTCAGTTTGGAAATGCTAATTTATCCTATGTTGAAAAGCTCACTTGTTAATTGATCTCACATCACGATAGTGAAGATAATATATTGGTTCTAGTGTTCTTTTGCTTTGCTTTGCTTTTTTTTTTTTCCCGGAAGTTTCTTTGGACTTTTCCATTATTTGTGAATATAGTCATTGTAAAAGTCTCCGTTCTGATCTGTGTTCATTTTGTTTCTCTTTCTTGTGTTTTTGCATAACTAGGGATGTCTAGGGTGCTGGTTATTGGAGGCCGTGGAAGCAAAGGCTCTTGCTGTCCCAGGGAAAGTGCTTGGTCCCTTATTGCCTTTTATTTCTTTGTTTATGTTTCTGTTTTGAGACAGAGCTTGCTTGGCATTCACTATGTAGCTCAGGCTGCTCTTAAATTCATGGCTATCTTCTTGTCTCCAGTAAGTACTAGGATTTATAGAACTGTGTCTACCACTCCTGACCATCAGTCCTTTTGCCATCAATTATTCCATTAACTGTAGGTTCTGGGTGCTCTGTATTAATTGGGAGAAATGTCTTTTATTTTTAATTTGTTGAAATTTGTTTTTAGTCCTAACTGGATATTCATTTTTTCAAACATTTTATGGCTTTTATTAAGATTATCCTATAACAGTGGTTGTATTAATTAGATGCCAAACATTTATCCATAGAAGAGGAAATATGTGTTTTGTAGCCAATAACTAATATGTCTATAAGAAATGCTATGTATGTCATTGAATTCAAACATCCTTATTTACACTAAGAATTTGTATCATTTAGTGACATTGTATGGTAAATGGGCACTCAATTGAATAGGGCTACATACAGGACATGTGGTCTCCTTGTGCAGAGTTGTTCTTGAGGGGGGCTAGGAATAGCTCTTAGTTTTGCGTGGAACAGTAGCTATATGGAGGAAGATTTGAAACTTCTTAGCTAAGCACAGACCATGACAACAATGACAGTATTTTCATGTCATCAGAGAGTGTGGTCGGTGACCTTGCTCTGCCTGGTATGGATCTGTCAGTTATAAACGTGATCATGCATATATTGGGTTATAGAAAAGTGCTCTAAAGAATGGGGAGATATTTCTACAGTACTTGACAGTGAGCTCCGTGTTCATCACCCAAACCAAGGAAAGAAAACCAAGAGTTAACCAGGAGCAGTTATATAGATGGGAAACTTCCTCTCAGGATTCTAAGAGGACCCTTGTCCCTCCCATGCTCTCTGTCTTTCTCTTTCTTCCTTTCTTCCTTCCTTCCTTTCTTCCTTCCTTCCTTCCTTCCTTTCTTCCTTCCTTCCTTCCTTCCTTCCTTCCTTCCTTCCTTCCTTTCTTCCTTCCTTCCTTCCTTCCTTTCTTCCTTCCTTCCTTCTTTCCTCCCTCCCTCCCTCCCTCTCTCTCTTTCTTTTTTTAAAAAGACTTATTTAATATGTATACAGTGTTTTGCTTGCATGTATGCCTGCAGGCCAGAAGAGGGCACAAGATCTTGTTACAGATGATTGTGAGTCACCATGTGATTGCTGGGAATTGAACTCAGGATCTCTGGAAGAGCAGCCAGTGCTCTTAACTGCTTAGCCATCTCTCCAGTCCCTCTCTCACCCCTCTCCCTGCCTTTCATCCATCATCCTCCAGGCCATTTGTAGATAACTGATTTGATGAAGGACCAAGTCTCTACCTGCTTCAGGTGGCCCTCTTCTTCTCTTAGATCTTGTAGTTATGGCCTCTTGGTTTGTTTCTTTGGGAAAAAATTTCTACCTTGAATAAAGCTTGTGCCTCCTCCACCCAGTCTGGTCACAGCTGTGGCCCTAGTAAGGCACAGCTGGACAACTGCTGGCCCTTACTCCTTCTTCCTTCCTCTAAGTGCTTTGAAATGTTTGACGCCAATTTCTAACAGCTTTCCTATGGGTTCCTATTGTGACACAGAGAGTCATTTTGTCTCATTTCTTTTTTCACCTCATGGGGACAGAGAACAAGAATTTTACAAAACAAATCTTTAAAATGTGTAAGGTGCTTCAATCGTTGCTATTTCCTGAAAAAAAAAAAAAGTGCTGGTTGGAGCCCACTGATAGGCTTAGTCACAGTTTAAGAAACACTATTTAAACTGATATTTAAAGGTTAGAATTTGTAAATGGATCAAGGGCATTTATTATTTCAATTCACTAGTATAAAAAACTATTCAAAATGTTAGTTACTATTTTAATTTCACACATTTTCCTTTTAAATGGCCTAAAATTGATTAGATTTAAGACAAATTAATTCATATCACTGAGACTGAAATTTAATTTAGATCATATTTAAATTGAATCATTTTCTCTTAAAACATACCTTCTGGTTTAATTTTACACATGGGTATACTTTTCAGGAGTTGGTAGTTTTATTTGATAGAAGTAAGCTTATATTTTGGTAGAAATATAATACTAGAAAATTTTCTCTCTTCCCTGAAGATTATCAAAACAGATATTGTTGAGACATCACTGAAGAAATAAATAATTTTCCAAGCTCAATGTGAGCACACGTACAGGCTTTTTCCTCCAAAATTTGGAAAGGAAACTTTTACAAACAGAAAACATGCTAGTCCCACAAATCAAATGTGGTCTCATGTCTGAAATTTAATATAGAGTATACAAGTGAATTAAACAAGAGAATTAGGCATGTTTTACGTCTAATCTCTTCTTCCTACTTATTCTTAGAGCAAAAAGAGAAAGCCTTTTTAGCAGCTGCCTTTTTATGGGGGTCTCTTTCTCATTTTGGTCCAGTGCCCTTTGACCCAGTCCTCCCTACAGTTGTGACATTTGCCTGATGTCCATTCTCTGCTTCCTCTGAGATAAGGAGAGAAGATAGTTTGGCTGGAATATTTCATTTCCAGAAGTCAATCAAGTATTCCTAGCCCTTCAAGGATATTTCTATTTCAAAAGGAATATACTGATTTGTGTGTGTTAGGATGCGCTATGGGGAGCATCTGTATGGAGCAAACAAATAATAAGTAAAAAAAATTTTATACTCTAGAGTATATTTGTCCCAATAGTGGCTCTGTGAGTCCCATAGTCCATTCCCCTCAGTTTTTCTCACATTTTTTATAAATGTTACTGCAATAACACAGCTCTCACCTCAAAGGGAATACGAGAAAGTTTATTCTGAAGTCAAAGTTGAGTGACTGTGGCCCAGAAACACAGCTTTAAGTTATTCCAAATTTCCACTTTCCAACATGGAACAAGTTTCAGGAAGGTTTTTTAGTAATTGAACAAAGAAAATTCATAAATCAAGGAACTTTTCAAATAGGGTGGAGGAAACATGAAGTAGGGGTTACCGCACAGTGGAGAAATGGCCGTAGGCCTCAGACGCAGTGTGGTAGCATAACTGGTCCTATGCTTGGTGGGGATATATATATGTATTTAATCTCTTTTTTCTTTGGTGGGTCACACTTTTTTATTTATTTATTTATTTATTTATTTATTTATTTATTTATTTATTTATTTATTTTGGATTTTCGAGACAGGGTTTCTCTGTGTAGCTTTGCGCCTCTCCTGGAACTCACTTGGTAGCCCAGGCTGGCCTCGAACTCACAGAGATCCGCCTGGCTCTGCCTCCCGAGTGCTGGGATTAAAGGCGTGCGCTATCACTGCCCGGCTGTATTTAATCTCTTTATCAGGATGATCAGTTCAGCTTCATCTGCTCTCTACAGGATTCTAGTCAGGTCCAACACAGAGGTGAGGTGAGCGAAGATTGACTCTGAAGATTGTCCAAGACAAACTGGCTTCAGACTCTAGAGCTGCAACATCCCAAACTTCCCTATGTCATCGCTTTCCCAGGAACTCTCCTTCACTCTTGGTGTAAACTGTATTTTGTAAACTCCTCCCCCTCCTTTTTTTTTTTTTTCCTAATTTTTGACCTTTATCCATTTCAATGTCTACAGCTTCTTTAGGTTGATTTCTGTTGTTTTCGGTTCTGCTGACTCATCCTTCCTGACTGAATGCCTTGTTTGTGATTTTTGAATGTGAGTTTGTTTTGGGGGATCCTTATCTGGAGAAATGGTGGAAACCTAGCTTCAGTTTGATTCCCCAGAGAAGACTGACATTAATTTTTGCCAAATGTCTGGGGGTGCAGTCCACCCAAATCCATTCCATATTTTGGGTAAACATAGAGAACGAGTTCTAAGCCTGATTTTCCTTTCTTCCCTCCCCACTTCCCCTTCCACTTTTCCTTCTCTTCCCCCTCTGTCCCTTCCTTTTCTTTCTGCCCTACTGGAAACTGTGATTGAGATAGAGGTCTGCACACCTGTCTTCCTCTGTTGAAGATTTTCTTTGTTTCGTTTTCAAGGCAGTGGCATACACAGTTGCCTGCTTTACATGGGCATCTCTGAGCTGACTTCTCATTGTTTCTCAACCACATTTTGCGTGGTCTGGATTGTCACTGTCATTTTGGCTGCTGAGCAATTCATTTATTTTTTCCCAACCTTAATCATAAAACAGAAGAAAATCATTTCTATTTTATTTAGCATTTCCATGTGGACTGTACCAGGAAGGGTGCCTGTGGCCATCTAAAGTGGAACTTGGCAAAAATGGCAACTCTAGAATGTCTTATTTTTGAAATGATACTGGCATAAATATCTATCCATCTGGAAGAAAACAGGGTTGTATCACAGTGTCACAACATATACAAAAATAAATTACAGCTTGATTAAATATCTAATTGTGACATATAGAACAATTTAAATGTCAGAGGCAAATTTAGAAAAAAAAAGATTGTATGACTTTATAGTATGGAAACTGTTCCTAAATAAGACAGGAAACTCAGATCTATAAAAGGAAAAGACAAATATAATTGAGTACATGAAAACTAAAATAAAAATGAATGAGAAAAGAACATAAATAAAACTAAAATATAAATTAAATATTGGGTAGAACTATTTGTAGCTTATATGACTGAGAAAAAGTGACATATTTAGAAGATACTCTGTGTGTGTGTGTGTGTGTGTGTGTGTGTGTGTGTGTGTGTGTGTATGTGTGTGTGTGTGTGACTGACTGACTGACTAGGGGAAAGGAGGAAGAGAGAACAGTTCTAAATGAAAAACCGAGGCAGGAGCAAGCAACAAGACTAGCATTTTCACAACAGAGCGGCAGAGAAATTCCAAAGTGATCAGTATTGAAATGGTGTTCAACCTCACGAATAGCCGAAGAGACAGACATTAATGTGGCCATATACAATTTTCCACCCATTAGATTAGTCAGGATGTTTTCAACTAAGAGTCATCAGGAAATTAGATAATAGTGTCTTAAGTGATGAAAGAGCGCATTGATAAAGATGTCAAGAAATTGGGATGTAATGTGGGTGCGTGGTTTCTTAGAAAAGGAACTGAATGCCGTCACTGTGAGCACCTTTACCAGCGAGGACATCCTCACTAACCATTATGATCTTTGTACCTGTACCTTTCTTTTTTTTTTTTTTTTTTGTTTTTTTTTTTTTGTTTTTCGAGACAGGGTTTCTCTGTGTAGCTTTGCGCCTTTTTCCTGGAACTCACTTGGTAGCCCAGGCTGGCCTCGAACTCACAGAGATCCGCCTGGCTCTGCCTCCCGAGTGCTGGGATTAAAGGCGTGCGCCACCACCGCCCGGCAACCTGTACCTTTCTGACTCTTGTGGATCTGCCTTCATTAATGAAGCAAATGCTGTGTTTTGTTATGAGTGTGTTCAAGTTTCAAGAGCATAAGTGTCAAGAAGCTTAGTTTGCCAAGTTAGGCAATCCAATTGAAGTGAGTATGTTCAAATGAAATAGCAAGTCTCTTTAGATTTTATTGTAAATCTAAACCAACCATGTAATCTCATCTCCTTCTGACCCCAGGCAAGACTTTTAGCTTAGTCCTACACAGAGCAGAAAACAGAAATACTAACATTCCTGACACCCAGTGAGCAGGGGCTGGCTATTGGCAGACTTCAGGATCTGCTTACTATGGTGGGGTGGCATAGAATTCTCCAGATAAAAACTTTCTTACATTTCAGAAAACATCAATCAGGCCAACTGATCCTGGAAGGGAGGATATATGTGCTCAGGATGAAGACACTTTCACGTCAGGCCTGGAGGAGACAGAGAAGCACAAGATCAGTATGTAGTGCAGAATAACCAATACAGGGCACATAAGAGAGCAAGAGGAGGAACCACGGGATGTTAATAGCAGTTAAGAGACCTGCTCTTGTAGAGAACTGGGGTTCAGTTCTCAGCACCCATATAGTGGCTCAAAACGGTCTATATTCCAGTTCCAGATGATCTTATGTCCTCTTCTGGTCTTCATGAGCAGCAGGAATGCAGGCAGCACAATACATACTTGAAGGAAAATACTATATGCGTTAAAAATTAAATAAATCTTACAAGTATAGAAATGTGTTTAAAGGAACACGTATGTAGGGAATTACCAGGAAGAAATGATAGCTTCAGTGCTCTCCTTGGATTAAGGAAACGAAGGTAAATGTGAAAATATTCATAGAGAATAAGGAACCATAAAAGAGTGACTTAGTAGATGTGAGCAGTAGCAGAAGAAAAGAGTTTAATAGAAATATACGACTGAAATAAAAAAACTGAAGGAATAGCTTCAACAACTCAAGAGAAATTATAAATCTGAAGTCTGGGCCAAAAGGAATTGTTTCCTGTGTGTTGTGCAGAGAATAAAGGGCGGAAATGTGAAGAGAGGTAACAAAAGGATTAGCATGAGGTCTTACATAATGGTACAAAGGAGCAGCGAGAACAAAACAAAAACCTCGGCATAAAACACTGTCTACACAGTTAGTTGCTCAGAACCTATGAAACACATGAGTCCACACATCTCAGAAACTCAGTAAGTATCACCAGGACAAGTGGGAAGAAAGCCCTGACATGGTGTATAATGGTTGGACACCAACTCAAAGGGAAAGCCTTAAATTTGGCAAAGAAAAAAAAAAAACCAAACTCAGAGGAGACACAGTAAAGATGGACGTTGACCTCTCAATAGTGAAGAGTAAAGAGACAGGGACTTGAATTATGTCACCAATATTCTGAGAAAATGGCCAGGCACACAGACTCTATGTTCAGAAAAGTGACCTTTGAAGCACAGGGGGAAGGGCAGGAAAGATTGACAGCAGTGGACATAGAATGAGTTGGGCCTTATGAGAACTCTGACCCAGGACATTCTAGAGGACTCACTCCAGTCTAGACAGAGCACAGCTCTGACATACGTGTAGGAAAGACAGGTGAGGGCTATGTAACTGACTAGACACGCTGTTGAGCATCAGAAGAAGTAATGCCCATGGGTCGTTAAGAATACTATAAACCCATCATTATACCTAAAGGTAGCATGTTATGAACATCAGGAGAAGCATGCACAGAGTTAGTGTTCTGAAGAGTTGGTTAGACCTAGACCGAGCATAAAGCTACTAGTAAGCATTGCTCAAATATGTTTTCCTATCACTGTTGCCTCCTCCCCACACATGTAAAAGAACAGAAGGAGAATATTCTTTGTCGTCTGTGAAAATGAAAAGTAGAACGTGGAAAACAACATGGCAGATGTCAAGGTAAGAAAGACTACAGTAGGGAGACAAATGAAAGGGGAAGGGCAGGTCAGGATTTTAAAAGCTAGCAATTAAAGGTAACTAAGTCAAGCATGCTAGTTAGAATAAAAGATTCCCAAATCGGAGAAAAACTAACTCAACTACATCTTTAAAAATATGTATCTGCGGGGCTGGTGAGACGGCTCCATATGAAAGGTCACTTGCCGCCCAAGTCTGCTGACGTGAGTTTGTATTTCTGGAACCCACATAAAGGCAGAAGGAGAGCTGACTCCAGGAAAACTGCCTCTGACACAGTGGCATGTGCACGCTTCAGCCCCCACCATCAAACATGCAAACAATAATAAAAAAAACACAAACAACAGTAAACAAGTAAAAATTTTAATCTAAACTTATTTGTGTGTGTGTGTGTGTGTGTGTGTGTGTGTGTGTGTGTGTGTGTGTGTGTGCCTGTCCTTGTACCACAACTCTCTGGAGGCTAGAGGACAACTTGTGGGAGTCAGTTCTCGCCTTCCACCATGTGGGTCAAACTCAGGTCATCAGACTTGGCAATAGATTCCTTTATCCCGTAAACCATTTTATCTCGCCCAACTTAGTCAATAAAAATTGACATTTATTTACTTATGTGTATGTACATACGCATGTGAGTTGGTGGCCATGTACTCCAGTGTATATGTGGTAGTCAGAGGACAACTTGTGGGAATCTCTTCCTCTATCATGTGGATTCCAGGAAGAGAACTCACTTTGTCACGTGTTCCAAGTGACTTCACTGCTGGGCCATCTCTCTGCCTCCTAATTAAAAAAAAAAAAAAAACAGACATCTGTACACATGTTTATAGAAACATTAAAATCAGTCTAATGGAAAAGATATAACCTATACATTAAACGAAGGTGTTCATTTACTTTTGCTAATAGAAGACAGAATAAACTTCAATGCAAAAGAGTGGTTGGAGTTAAAAATGGTCTGGTCAAAGGGTGTAGCTCTGTGGAAGAGCACGCACTTCACACCACATACACACACACACACACACACACACACACACACACACACACACACACGAAAAAGAATACACCTTAGAACATAATTTCTCTCTCCCTCTCTCTCTTTTACCCTCTTTCTCTCTCTTCCTCTCTCTATTTCCCTCTCATGTATCTCATCTGTGTGTGTAAGTGCACTACCAAGCATAAGGAAGAAAAGATATAGCCACAATTTCAGAGGTAGATTTGAATTAATATATCTCAAAATAATCAATTAGTATAATTTTACTTATTAATTAATATTAATATGCCCTGGTAATAAGCAGATAATTTCTATAAAATTAAAGTTTACCAATGAAAATAGTCCTGTACTGCTAAAGACCTGGAGTCAGTGATTTGAAAACATTCCTTTAAAGAAAGCTTCAGTGCCCTAGAGGATCCACCAGAAAATCCTGCCACCCTTCCAAAAACAGGCATTTCCCACCTAGGCTCTTCAGAGCACAGACACAGAGGAAATATCCCATAACTCATGTTATGTTTGTTTCAAGAGCCTAATCCAGTAGTGATGGTATCAGGATATGGGGCCTTCTGTGGAGTGCTCAGGAGTGGATTGATGTCCTTATAAAAGATATGTAAGCTAGCTCTTTTGACCACATGGAATCAGAAGACGGTGCCTGCATGAGCCAGAACATAGGCGGTCACCAAGCACAGGATCTCATAGCACTTTGGCTTCGGGCTTGCTAGCTTCCTGAACTATGAGAAATAATTTATGCTGTTTATAAGCCTTCCAGAGTTCCCCAAATCAACAGGTTAGTATAATAATTTTAGTTTAATGTAGTTGAATTGTTCAGCTTAATGCAATTTTATATCTTACTTTTCTCCCCCCTTAATATTAAATAAAATCTTTTCCAATGTGAACAAACATACTCTGTTCTTTTGTGGTTAGCCTGCATTTTGTTTTCTAACAGAAATATTCTCTGGTGACTCTCAGTGATGGCATCAGAGCACCCCTCGAGAAACAGTTGCTATACTATCAGGCAGTACCAAAATTCATGAAAATCCATGTAGCACAAAGCAAGGAAGCTTGGGCTAGAGGAGCTGGTGATTTATAGGGTTAACCATGAGAGGAATTGCTGTTTGGTGCATGCTTACACTAATTACAGCTCTTCATATGGAAATAGACTATTCAACAACAACCTTCAAGCTATACAATCTTTGTTTCTATTCTGCTAGCAAAACATACAGTGCAGGATAAGGGTAAGTGGAACTGTAATTTCTCATTTTTTCCCTTCTAGATTTCAACACATTATTTTAAAACAACTATTTTATTTTTCACTAACTTAAATAGTCATTTTAAATGAAAAGTTAAGCACAACATTAAAAGTGGGTGCTTTGCTAACTTTTGCACAATGCTTATTTTCTGTCTTGTTCTCAGTTGTGTGAAGAGAAAAAGGAAGATTCATTTGCTTGTTTATCAGTTGTGTGAGGTGTTCAACACCCACTCCTAAGGGGCATGTCTAAATAAGACCCGATCAAATGTACAGTTTTCATCTGATGAAGGAGAAACTGCCCAAAGGATCAATTGACCAATAATTTGAACATATACTATAATTTCTGAAAAATGAAGAATCCACTAGCGAGTGTATTCTTTGTGGAGGTGATATCCTGTTTTCTTCACTCCTTTTAAAACGTCCATCATTGTCTTTGACTTCCGGTTTGAGAGACAAATTCCTTGCTACAGTTGGAAGGAGGTGACAAGTGAATGCTGGAAAACCTTCCTGGCCCCTTGTGGGAATGCTGCTCACTCACAGAAGCAAATCCCTTCACAGCTTTCCTGAAGGACTCAGTGTGCACCTGACAGGTGTGCCAGACAGGATCCCCCACCTCACCTCAGGATGTGAAAGGTGCTATATTTTAAAACTTTTTGTAAGTTCAATTAACTCTAACATTCAAAGAGAATTTACTAGAAGAAGCATTTCTAGTCTCCAGGAACAAGTACCCTGATTTAAATTAGAAAATTCCCTTGATAAGGATGTAATGGGAGATTGAACGTAACATTCATAACCAATTTCAAATCGAGCATTTTATATCATGCAAGGCCCTATGCATGTAAATACCTATATGCCTCACTCACATCTGTTTTGGTGGCTAGGATGGGACCTTGAACGAGGTCAAAATGTGCTTATCAATCTTTTCCAAGTGAGCAAGCTGCTTTGTGGGATACATTAGACCTTATACCTGTAAAGACTTTGGGACAAAGACGTGTGGCTTTTCCCTGGTCATCAATATTTTAAGTACCTTTTGCTGAGCAAGGCTCTCTGCTGTGAGGGAGGGAGGCTTTCACTTTTCCCATGGCGAGGATTTCTTTTAGTGGAGGAAAGCCTAGACTATATTTTGAATAACTGGCATCTAATTTCCTGGTACACATGCACCATGGAGATATGTGCCTTGATGGCAGAGATAAGAGACTATCGCCCTTTGCTGTCTGAAATTAAGGAAAATGAACTGTGAAACCCACTTGGGTTTTTTTTTTAACATTTTATGTTGTTAGTAATTAAAACTTTCTGTGTATGAATGTGTGTATCTGTGTGAGTGTATGCCATATGTGAGTGGGTACCCCCTAGAGGCCAGAAAAGGGTACTGGATTCTCTGGAGTTGGAGACACGTGTTGTGAGCTGTGCCTCCCCTGATCTCTGCACCTCCTCATGCATGCTGGTTCTCTGGACTAGCAAGAAGTACTTTGAATCACTGAGCCATCTCTCTTTCCCTCTTCCAGCCTTCTGTTAATCTCTCCACTCCCTGAGTGAAGGGTTTGTTATTGTTTGTTTTTATTTTTTAATGTTCTTAGGTCAAAAATTATAATCTTCAACCCAATGCTCCTATTTTTTAAAATAAGTATAAAAGCATTTGTATTCTTAAATTCAAATGCTAATGGCAAAAGTTTGCAGCCTTTTGGTGCTCTGTATACACTCCCCAAAAGCCAGAAGCACCAGGTAGAGCTGTCCAGGAAATATTTTTATGTGCGATGCCACCTTCCTGTTAAAAAGTTATGAAATTTGGCCAGATGACAATAGTGTGTACAAAGGGCCTTTTCTAGAAAGAGCACTGAGCAATGAAACTTGTGTCAATAGCTCACAGTTCTAGCTCAAAAGCAGAAATACTTTCTGTTAGTCTTGTTGTAGTTAGTTTTTTTACTCTTTGCTCTTTGAGGCCACATCCCAAATAAGCACACAGAGACTTATTCTTACTTATGAATGCCTGATCTTAACTTGACTTGTTTCTAGTCAGCTTTTCTTAACTTAAACTATCCCATCTACCTTTTGCCTCTGGGCTTTTACCTTTCTGTATTCTATAGACCTTTCTTTTTTTCTTACTCCATGGCTTTCTGTGTAGTTGGGTGTTTGGCCCCTGGAGTCCTCCTCTTCTTGCTCCTAGATCTTTCTCTCCTCCTAGATTTTTCCTATTTATTCTCTCTGCCAGCCAGCCCCATCTATCTCTCTCCTGCCTAGCTATTGGCTGTTCAGTTCTTCATTAGACCACCAGGTGTTTTAGATAGGCAAAGTAACACAGCTTTACAGAGTTAAACACATGCAACATAACAGAATGCAACACATCTTTGTATCATTAAACAAGTATTCCATAGCATAAAAGAGTGTAAGGCATTTTAAACTAATATTCCACAACATCTTGTCCCTGGCCAGGCTTGCGAGAATGTCTAGATTTATGGCTCAGTGCATGAAGTGTCTGTTGATCACAGCACTTGTTTAACACAATTAGCAGTGTGTGCAGAAGCAAGAACATTTGTTGCTGTGTATAGTGAAGCATTATGGAGAGATCTGGCTGGATGAGCTTGCTTCTGGCTTATTCCTCCCGAATCTTATCATGGTCATTGCTGTGAAGAAGTAGTGGGTTGTGATGAGGAGATGGAGAGTGGGAATGTGGGTATCTGTCTGCCTGCAACTGAAGAGTATGTGGTTCCAGTGAGGTCAGATGGAGGAGCTATGTATTGTGAACTAGGCCCCCAGCTCCTTCCACTCTACATTCCAGCCCAAATGCAGCTGCACATAATGAAAGGAGCCTTTAATAAGGGGTGATTAACATGGGTTCCTCTAAGGGTATTTGGGGCTCTTTTAATTTTCTGTAACCTCTTGTTACCATAATGTTTGACAAGGGAGCACAAACCTTGAGAAGTTTTGTAAAAAATACCCTTTGTGAAAGCCCTGGTTTGCTCTTGTCTGCCTGAATTAGTTTGAAAATAACCACTTGGTTAGTGCATACATCTTTGTCTAGCCTCAAAACGTTTCTCTAGGTTGCCTCACTGTATATCTTCATTTAATTAGGCAAATATCATTTCAAGGTGGGAGAGAAAGGAGTTTGTAATAAATTGGATGTAGATTTGGGCTAAGTTTTTCAAGGTAACAGCAATAAGGACTTTTTGAAATACTTGATCAAATACATTTAACCACACTAACTTAACCGTAATTCCACTTAACCCTAATCAATCTCGTATAGTAGTACTCACTAACCAATCAATACGTACCAAGGAAGTATAAGTTTATTAAGCCTGAGGCCATGTAGATCTAATGAACATCAATGACTTTTTCTCCCTTTGATAAAGAATAAGAGTCAGCAGAAGTTGAGAAAACATGAGACCATGTCCATTCTCTCTCTCTCTCTCTCTCTCTCTCTCTCTCTCTCTCTCTCTCTCTCTCTCTCAACATGTTGAATTTGTTTCCCAAAGAAAGATATGGGAAGTGGTGGGATGGTAGCTGACATGGAGAGCAGTCCCAGGAGAGGATGACAGATCTGAACTCCCTCTGTGCATAGGTTGGTGGTGACTGTCACCACTAGCTCCAACTAGGCATTGAGGGAAAGTTGCAAAATTCACAAGTTAAATAGCTACCTTCCTCCCTCCCTCCCTCCTTCCCTCCCTCCTTCCCTTCCTTCCTTCTTGACTCCCTTTCTTTCTCCCTTTTCCCTTCCTTTTTTTCCTTTTCTCTACTGTGTTAATACACCTGGCCCTTCATATCTATGAGTTCTGCATTCACAGAGTCAGTCAACCGCACACTGAAAGTATTCAGAAAAAAAAATGTGTTTATACACTCTGCTACAGACTGTTCCTTTATCCTGAGTCCTCACACCATGTGACCATGACATAGCATTTACATTGTATTAGTTTTTGGAAGTGATCTGAGACAAATTAAAGCGTGTGGAGGAGTGGTGAGTGGGTTATGTAAAAGTGCTATTCCATTTTATATAAGGGACTTGAGTGTGAATTTTAAATTAGTCCCCATAAATACCAAAGGACAGTTGTATTTATTTCCCCAGTTCAACGGGTTCCAGGGCACCGTAGAGATGTGCATGAGCTGGATTCTCACACAGCTGGCCTAGTACCTTTGTCTTTTCCATTCTCTCTCATCTGATTGGCTTAGGAAGGAAATCCTTTGAATTGGTGATGCAGGGCTTCCCAGACCCCACTTGTGGGCTGTCACATGTCCCCTCCTGCAGCTACCCTTTTCATGGTCAGTGCACCCCCACAGGCACTGAAAAAACATCACTCATTAGAAATCATCAAATAATAAGTTCTCCTGTGATCAAGAACACAGAACTTGCTCCAAAAGCAGTATTTACATCAGAGCTATCTTTTATTAAAAACGCTTTTCCTACCTAGCTAGCTCATTGGCTGTAGGCACATTTTTTTTTCTTTATTTCTTTCCTATAAGGTTACAAGAAACATTTGGCTCAAGGCAAGGTCTTACAAACATTTGCTTTTACAGTTGCTCAGTGTTTAAGGGGTCCTTTCTGGATGGTGTTGCTAGCTTATTTCTAGCTGAGTAATCTTTTTTTTGCCCCTCACCAACCTGTATCAGTAGATCTGTTCATAAAGGGAGAAACATTGGCCATCTACAGTAAACATCCCTGAGAGGAGTTGCTGGCGCCATGGTAGTGGACTCTGATTTCAGGTTTGCTGACCTCTATTAGTTGCCATAGTGATGAGCTGAGCTCTGCTTAATAGAGCTTTACCAAAATAAAGACGATCAATAGCTTTTGAAGGCTAATGTTTATGTTGGTGGCTCCTAATAGGAGATATCAAAATTAAATGTAGTTATATGAATGCCTCCAGCGATAGGATTGAAGTTAGAAGATGTTAACGTGTGGAAACAGGTATTTAAAAAAAGACCTAATTCAGAAGATGAATACATTCGGCAGCTTTTTTTGAACACCTAGAATCCTTTGTGAGTATACAGAAAAATAGAGATCCTTATAGAATGGATGGGGATGTTCTTTTACAACAGCAGATTTCAAAAGTCACATGGACTTGGTTAAGGAGTTCTGAAGCCAAGTTGTCAGAGAACACTTTTAGCACCCATTGAAGAACACTCCAGGCCAAGCTTTCTCCATCTACCCGTGTAACCGCTAATGATTCCAGAGGAGTTTGGGAATATACAAGGTACGTGGTGGCCAGTTAAGGTTTACTGTGGAAGCAGAAGAGCCTGGCCTGTGCTTGTGAGCCTTTTACTCACTGAAAGCTGATGGCAGCTGCTGGGACTAAGAAGAAACCCTGAGGAGGAGTCTGATGCTTTTACTTTTAAAACTAATAATTTTCAAAGGTTTCTCATATATATATTTGCTATATCATGAATGAAATGCAAATATCATTAATGCACTAAGCTCTCTGGTTTTGACAATAAAAAGGAAAGACATCTGAGGGGTAGCATAATTCACAAAGCCCACTGTCAGCCATTTATTTGGACTCTAAAGTACAGGTGTTATACCCTCAGTGGACGGTCCCTGGACCTTTCCTAGCTGGACAGAGTCAACTCTGTGTGTGGGGGTGCAGTTATCTCAAGGTACAGCATGAGAGGGAGGCAACCCACAACCACATAGGACTTCTTTTTCTCCAGAAGTTTGGGATGATCTTATTGGTGTTTGAGAACTCACATCTCCCCAATTGTGTTGCAACAATCTGTCAAGTACATATCAAGGCTTATTAAAAACAAAAATCAAGGGCTGGAGAGACGGCTCCATGGTTAAGAGTGCGTACCTCTTTTTCAGAGGACCTGGGTTCAGATCGCATCACCCACACTGGACAGTTCACAACTGTCTGTGACTCCAGTTCAGGTGTTCCTCCACCCTTTTCTGGCCTCCCTAGGCAACTGCATGCATATGGTGCACATTTGGTATATACAAGCACACACACATACATATAAATATACATAAATACAAGTTTTGAAAAGCAAAACAAGCAACAGAAATCAGCACTGCTGGAGAGAAGACATGACTATAAAATTGAAGAGGCAATCCTCAGTGAGCCTTAAGAAAGCAAACAGCATACAAGTCAGTTTCAGGGGGGTGGGGCAAGTGAACTGCTTAACTACAGAAAGTGTCTGTCATCATGAATGTTTTATGTGTCACTGTTTTTGTAAATTTAAAAGAAAAATCTGAAGTGCAAGATGAACTTTCCATTAAAAAGATGGCTACAAATAATTATATCTTTCCCTTATGTGTATATGTGTGTGGTATGCATATGTGTATGTATGCTTGCTCAAATGTGTGTGTGTGTGTGTGTGTGTGTGTGTGTGTGTGTGTGTGTGTGTGTGTGAAGGCTAGAGGTTGGTATCTGGTGTCTTCTTTGGTCAGTCTCCACTTTATATATTAAGGCAGGGTCTCTCACTGAACCCAGACCTTGGTCACTTGCCTCGTCTAGTTAGGCAGCCTGCTCCACGGAGGATCCTGGGTTACCGGCCGGCAGGCCTTCATGCCCTCTTATCTTCTAGATGAGCTCTGAGCTCTGTTCCTTACACTTGGCAGCGAGGTTTGGCCCATGAAGCCACCTCCCCTGGCCCTAATTATGTCTGTCTCTTACTTGGTTTCAGCGATCACATTGAGGTTTCTATGAGAGAGATCTTACTTACCAGGGATAAACTAGTCAAACGTTCTGTGACCCTGATGGTTGGTTGAGTCCTCCTTACTGAGGACCTGCTATGTGTCAGACACTGTTGTAAGCACTGGGGATTCAGTTAGGAGTACTGCAGGCTGCTTCCTCCTCATCCTCAGAATCAGATAATAGATGGATGAGCTAATGACCTGACAGCCATGTGGTGATGTTTGCCCAGAAGGAGGGCATAGCAAGGTTCCAGAAAGTGAGTGGAGACTAGGAAGAAATTCTCAAAATCTTTCAAACGTTTTTTTAAAATTTTTTAAATTTTGAGATGATTAAGTCATGTAGCCAAGACTGGCCTTGAGCTTTCATTCTTAGTGTGTCTGGGAGAACAGGTTTGTTGCTGGGGGCCCAGCTCCATGAAAGTACTTTTTGGTAGGGCTGTTAGATGTTGCCTTCCGCCAGGCTTGTCGACCTGGACTTCTGGCAGGTCTCCATTTTCATTCTTCTTACTCCAGCGTCTATTGACACAGTGGCCACTCAGAATAAAAGTTTGACCATATCTCAAAACCACCACAGTTTCCTCGTAAAATGAAACCCCTACTCTTTCCCTCAGCCACACGAGGTTTCCCCTTAATTCCTCGATCCCACGTCCTCGTCTCCTCCCTTGCAGTCCAGGACATGCTTTTGAGCTGACCACACAGGTGCCCACCCCTGGGTCCCCTGCACTAGCTTTCCCCCACGCTGGCACCATGCATCCCTGCCTGCCATTCAGTCTTGCTTTGTTCCATTGTCTCCATCAGAGAGTCCTGCTAGGACCACTCAGTCTGGAGTGACATCTTGCTCTCACCATGTCGTCTCTGCTGATTCATCCTCGTGGCACGTATCCCCTCTTCCACTCAGGCTACACAGCCCTCTGCTCAGCTGTCCACATCTGTGGGAGTGCACATGGTTGGAGACCAGGGATCGGGCTCTTCACTTACCATTTTATTTCCAGCACCGGGAATAATAGCAACACAGTCCAAGAGCCTGATGATGATTTGTGGAATTAATGAATGAATGGATGGATGGATGGATTTGCTGTAAGGACAGGACTGTGGAAGAACAAACAAGAAAAATGAAAGTATCAAATATTTGGGGGGGGGGGTTTAAAAATCTCCCAAGCCAATGCTTTTTATAATCTCACCCCTGCCTCCCATTGCCGTAGCAAGAGCTGCACTCACCTCTCAGTCTTCTGCTTATCTTTGCTTGCACCGTGGTATTTGCCAATGAACTTAAATCCATACTTTTATGGCCGCATACTCTAGGTGAGGAATTTTGGTGACTGCACTTGGAATTTAATGTTAGTACTTTAAAACTATTTTCTTCAACTTACAAATTATCGAACGGCCTTCACTGTGAAATTTTCACACAGATATGTCGTTATGCCTTTGGCACGCGCCTGTACTTCCAGGACTGGTGAGATGGGAGCTGGAGGATCAACAGTTCAAGTTCATCTGTGGCTACATAGTTTCAGGCTAACCTGGGTTATATGAGACAGGTTATACCTGTCTCCTCCAAAAAAGTAAAATAATCTTTGGTTTTAGAATTACTACAACAACATTCTCAAATATTTACTACAAATATTACAGAAAATATTATACAAAGCATTACAGAAAAATACTTTTTTTTTTTTTTTTTAAGAAAATGTCAAAAACGTTTTTCCGGGTGGTGGTGGCACACGCCTTTAATCCCAGCACTTGGGAGGCAGAGCCAGGCGGATCTCTGTGAGTTTGAGGCCAGCCTGGTCTATAGAGCGAGATCCAGGACAGGCTCCAAAACTACACAGAGAAACCCTGTCTCGAAAAACAAAAAACAAAAACAAAAAAAAGTTTTACATGAGTTGATTTATGACTTCTCTCTTTTCTTTCTCCCTCTCTCCTTCCCTCTGTTTCTTTCTTCCTTTCCTTTCTTTTGAAACTGCAGTATCGCCGAATGCCCCCAGACTCGGCCCCACGGAGCTGACGGTGGTTATCACCGTGCCTGTTTGCCTGCTCTCCATAGCTGCCATGCTGACAATATGGGCATGCCAGGACCGCCAGTGCACGTACAGAAAGACCAAGAGACACAACGTGGAGGAGCCTCTGGCAGAGTACAGCCTGGTAAACGCGGGGAAAACACTCAAAGATTTGATCTATGACGCCACTGCCTCCGGTTCAGGCTCTGGTATGTGTATGTTTTCAGTAAGCAAACACTTATTTAAAAATCAATGAACAATCTTTTTGCTCAAAGTGTCCAGTGTGAACTCATCAGCTAAAGTGCTCGATGAGGTACATAATGAATAAACTCACGAATAGAAATCTCCTTAAGGATTACATGTAAATCGTCTACAGGAGCAGATTTTCATATAGTTTTTCAAAAGGCCTTTAGGATTAGCTGTACTTCCACACATTCTCTCCTTTACCCTGCTCCTCCCCCACTTTAATCTTGTTTTAGTTCTCCTTTATCTCTTCATAAAACTACATTCCGTTTCCTTGTCCTCTTTTCTTTTTAAAGAGAGACAGACAGACAGACACACACACACACACACACACACACACACAGGGGAGCATGGAGTTGGGTGGGGAGGAGTTGGGGGAGGAGAAAACATGATTAAAGTATATTGTATGAATAATTTAAAAAATCCTACTTAAAAAAAAAAAGCATTGTCATGATAGAGTCTTCTCCAATGTCTGCTGCAGCTTTCTGGGGGCCGATGTCTGTTTTTATTCCTTGCGATTTGATTCTTTGTTCATTTCTCTTGGCTTTTGTGTCGTCCTCTGCCTCCTCCATGGTCAGAGCTGTCACTGCTGCTTTCTCCAGCTGTTTAATAGAAACAGAGGAGTTAGGGGTGTTGGGTTTAAGTCCACCAGACACAGGGAAATGTGTTAGATAACAAAGCAGTGTTCCTTGTGGATATTTGTTTGTGGTCACTGAGGCCTTCTGGATCTGGAGGCAACCCCACCCCCAGATGTGCTTTCAAAGCTAATAAGGAGCTGCCCTTTAACTCAACATTATATTCTGGAAGCCAGGAAATGGGAATCTGAAGGAAGCTCACGGCAGTCCTAGCTGGCTCCTGTGGCTCAAAGTTATCTAGTCACTGTTGCCATATTGTTACCAATACCTTTTCTTCTTTAATGGATTCAGACGACTGATGAAGTAGTTCCAAGGGCCAGACTGCATCATGGAATAAAAGAGCCTTTTTCATAGCACAAAACACTTCGGGGAGTTGGGGCAGAGCAGGATTTCCCTGCAGTTACAAGGACTCCTCTCTTCCCATCTGAACTTCTAGAGACTCTTGGCCCTTGGCTTTGCAAAAATATGACCAAGAGGATACTCAGACAAGCCACTTCAGAAGCTCCTACATCTCTTCTTGCTTTAGAGAGATCATTAGTGCCATTCATTATTCCAACCGGGGTTGGATGGTGGTACCTGTCTGTATTCTCAGTTAGGGATGCTACAGTAGGAACCTCCCACGTTAGAGACTAACCCTGGGCTTTGTAGTAAAATCTTGCCTTGAAAAACATGAAAAGAAAGGAAATAAAACAAAACACACAGCTTTGAGGAACTCTCCCACTGGTGGGTGTGAGTAGCACCCAGGCAGACACAGTTAACAGAGGCAGGTGGGGAAACAACATCACATTTGTATGGCCACCCATATCTAATAGGAAGCACTCTGGATATATCAGAAAGGACCACAATTTTGCTGACCAGAAAAGTCTAATGGTCCAGGCTGTCACTGTAACATCAAGTGAGAAGTTTTTACAAAGGAAACCATGAAAGAAAAATCCCGAAATTACAAGCATTTAAAGTTGGAATCCAAATTACGTCACTGTGTAGAAGACTTATCTTTAAAGCAATATTCTTCAGTATTTAAACTCAGCTTCTTGGGATATTATATGTTGAGACCTATTATATGCCAAAATTTTGAGTACTGCCAACATTATAGGCACAAAGAACTCTGATTTATGCTTAGTTTCTAGAAACACATTTCTTTATCATTCTCAAAGGACCGAACAACCTTCTACTTATTACCCACAGAAATATTTTCATTCACTTGATGATATTAGGTCCTATCCTAGTTCGTCTTTATTGTCAACTTGACACAACCTAGAGTCATCTGAAGGGACAAGCCTCAGCTGAATGATTGCCTGGGTCATGTTGGCCCATGGGCGTGTTTATAGGGGAATTGTCCTGATTGCTAAGTGATGGAGGAGAGCACAGCCCACTGTAGGTGGTACCAGCCATGGGCAGATGGTCTTGGGCTGTACAAGAAAGCTAAATGAGAACAGCACAGAGAGTTTCGAAGCAAGCAATGTTTCTCCATAGTTCCTGCCTCCAACCTCCTGCCTTGATTTCCTGCCCTGACTTCCTTCAATGATGAACTGTGATCTGCAAGTGTAAGCCAAATAAATCTTTTCCTCCCCTATGGTGCTTTTGGTCATGGTGTTTATATATTATCCTACTCTCTAAGTGTACTGAATCTGACCAATGGTTTCTCCTCCATGTAAAAATAATACAAATTAATACACAGAAAACTAGATATTTAATTTAAGAAAGGAGTAATGAGCTGGCAAGATGGCTTACTGGGTAAAGGCCCTTGCCACCAAGACTGAAGACCTGAGTTCGTTTCCAAAGACCCACATGATAGAAGGAGAGAGCCAACCCCTATAGGTTGTTCTTTGACTACACAGTCCTTACGGTACTCTCCCCCCCCACACACACAACTAAAGAAATGCTATTACATTTTTTAATAAGCACCATGAGCTGAACATGAAAATCAAAATTTTGACATGTGGCACAGACCTAGATTAGTATAGTTCTTATCCCTCATCAAGGAAGCATTTTTTTCCAGCAGATGGAGACCATTACAAAGAGTTACAACTGTTCAAAACCCATAAATAACTGATGCCAGGGTGCTCAGCTCTAGGGCATACATCTCTAACACAACTCCTACACCTGAGGCTCAGGGAACATCACAGAAGATGAGGAGGAAAGATTGTGAGAATCAGAGGACCAGGAAGTCTTCTATGAGATTGTGTCTCCTAGAAATGGCAGGGAAATGTCATATATGATACCTCAACTACATGGCTGCCTGAACAAGATCTGAACAAGGACAACACCAATAAACATGCTAACATGGAAGGGGAAATCTCATGGAGCCTCAAATCTCATGGGACCCCACGCTTAGACAAACACCACATGGACTCATTGGGTTGTATTTATATATGTTATACATGTAACAAAAAAAATAAAGAAAAATTCATGTTAAATGTTTTTAAAACTGTATCTTTGAACATGAATATGAATCTGTTGGCTTCTGGATTCTTCCTTTTGAGATTATACTAAGACATTTTGCCGAAGGAAGAAGAAAACCATACACAAGGCCAGATAATTTCTTTTTATTTTTGCTGTGAAGATTAAACCCAGGCCTCACACATCACAAACAAGGCAAGTGTTCTTTCTCTGAACTACATCCTAGGCTTTGTATGTGTGTGCTGTGGGGAGGGGAGTCACTAACTTGTCCAGGCTAGCCCTGCCTCAGCATCCCAAATAGTTGAGGATACAGGCCTGCATCACCAGGTTTTGCTCCTGAATACATTTTCTTAAGGACACATTCGAACAAGCTTTAGGCATTTTTGTCTCTGTTAAGCCAGTTTGTTTGGCGGTAACCCTTAGCTCAAAGCACATGCCTTTAATCATCAGAGAACAGGTTTACCTTCGGCAATGCTTCTGCCACAATAGCTTGCCTGTGGGGAGGACACTGGACCAGCCTGCTTTCTTCCTGCCTTTCTCAATTGGCTGGTGACCTTGAAATCTGAGGCAGCTTTGTCGGATATTGAAAAACCCTGATTACGAAGCTTAGCCCTGACCAGGTCTGGGACAAATTTCAAAGAGATGGAGAGCCTGCAAAGTGAAAATAAATGATGTTTTATTGGACCAAGCTTGAGAGTGGGCTCTGTCTCAGGCAGCTTTCACGGAAGTAGAAAGTCTGCTTCTTTGTCTTATGGTGGAATGTTCTGACAGATGGGGACACAAGCCAGACATCAGCTTCTATAATCCCTGGAGAAAAGATTAAAATGAACTCATGGCAAGAGTCAAAGTTTCTGTTCAAATGCAGCCTGAAGCTGTGTAGCACAAAAACTACTCAGATTCACTTTGTTCTTTGCTTTGGAAGGTACTGAGTCAGCTGACGCAGCATCTCCCCAGCTCACCCCACTGGTCCCCTTACATGATGTGATGTCCTTTGTCTGCCAATTGGGTGTTGCATTAACTGCAGTGTGAAAACACCGTCTTACTGGTTTCTTTCTTTTTTTGTCAGTGATGATGTGGGGAGATTTGACTTAATAATTAAAACAATAATTTGGGGCCAAAAACATTGGCGGAAGCCTAGAAAGATAATGGCTCTTTGTTGTCAGATGTCTTCCTTCCCACAGAAAGGAACACAGGTCTGTCCTCATATGGGGGACAAAGCATTCTGGGTCAGCCTTCAGCAGCAGCAGCAGACTCTCTTTAAGTCTGATTATTGTCGGGCTTCAATGTTCTCATCGATAAATGATGAGGTTGAACCAGATGGTTCCAAAAGAACTTTCGGACTGTGGGGCTTGGTGACTAATTGTTGAGGCTCATACCAGTGAATTTATAGTCTGTGCCTATTTACCATTGTGGGTGGTTCTCCTGGAGATGAGAACATCTGTGTAAACACTGGCTCATTCTTGGATCAGGGGACAATGCCCCCAAGAAGCCACATGGCATTACTTTCTCTAGCCACCTGAGGACAGTGACAATAACCCAGCTGGCATTCTAGAATACACTCATCTTGTAGCCTCTTTAACTATTTGCTTTCTAACAATACAATTATAGGAATAATAAAACCTTCTTATGGACCTTACGTTGAAAATACAGCAAATGAGAAGGAAGACTATTATAACTCACTCTGATTCCACCAAATGGTTCCATCTTTTGTCTGTGCAGTTTGAAAAGCTATACACTCATACAGATAAAATTTACTACACTGTTCTCATTTAACATTGTAGCAGAGCAGATTCCAGTGTCATTGGAATGCGCTTTATTAGCAGCAGCATCAGTGTTAATCTTAGATGATTCATGCTGATGTTTCTGTAAGATTGAGGGTGACCATTATTGATCAGGCATTATGCCCGGTATAGTGCTAATTCCTTAACCTCCTTATTAACTCTCAGACTGTCCCATTTCCCGGAGAATGGTGCTAAAGCTCACGGAAGTTAAGTAACCTGACCATGGTGACTAGATGTTGTAGGTGAAACTGGAACCTAGGTCTTTACTTTTCTGTGCTTGTGTGTCTGCATCATATTTCACAAATGTCTTCTTACTTGAAAGGTTTCCTTTTTGTTTAATATTGATAACAATGTTGTATTTGATATTTTTACATGGACTCTCTACATTTTGAGTTAATTCTATAGGATAGAATTTTAGAAGTAGAGTCACTATTTTAAAAATGACAACCAGTCTGGGCATGGTGGTAGGCATCTTTAGTCCCAGCACTTGGGAGGCAAAGGCAGGCAGGTCTTTATGAGTATGAAGCCAGCTTGGGCCATATAGTGAGGTCCAGGGCAGCCAGGGATACATAGTAAGACCCTGTCTCAAAACAACTACAACAAAAAATTATGAGCATTATACATATCCACAGAACAGGTTTTCCTTGAATTTGTTTATTTCACAGATAACATATTCTTACTGTAACGTGCTTATCTCACTCAGTCATTGAATTTGATTCCTTACATGCACATTTTAATTTTGTTTTGCAAAAAAAAAAAATCCACAAAAAATTCTTTTCCTTTCACAGTAGTACAGGAGCCATGCATTTTATTTTAAGTGTTAGCCATGCATGTTTTTCCTTTGAGTCCTTAGTAATCGGACTGGCTTTATGGGAAATTCAGGGGATTTGCCACAATTCTTAGAAAGTAGATATCTGCAGCAGCAGGCTGTGTTCAGAAAGCTTTGTTTGTGAGTAAGAGAAGAGAAATTAATAATTTAGGACATTTTATAGGTCATGCCTTGTCATTAAAGTTTGTTGTATTGATGCTTATTTCGTCAACTTTAATACAATTGCTAATGTGCTTAGGTGTTCGCTTTTTATGTAATAGCGACCATCACTGTGACTTTTGTTTGGAATGACTGGTCTGCCTCTCCTTTGACTAGGTCTGCCTCTTTTGGTGCAAAGAACAATTGCAAGGACTATTGTACTTCAAGAAATAGTAGGAAAAGGTCGATTTGGGGAAGTGTGGCATGGAAGATGGTGTGGGGAAGACGTGGCTGTGAAAATATTCTCCTCCAGAGATGAAAGATCTTGGTTTCGGGAGGCAGAAATTTATCAGACAGTGATGTTGAGACATGAGAACATCCTTGGCTTCATTGCAGCTGACAACAAAGGTAAGGTCGCTCTCACCACGGTCAGCAAGAAAAATGTCAGATTGCATGTGAGATAGAGGGGAGCCATCACACTGACTCCAGAAAGCACACACCAGTCGATCTTCTTTATCAAGAAAATTATCTTCTGTTTTCCAACAAGTAAATGCCCGTAACCAAGCAGTGAAGTGCAGCAGCAAATGGTCAGTGTGGAGTCGTGATAATGCAGTGAAGCCTGTGTTTCAAAATATTAGATAACTGGTACTGGTCAGGGACCAGCCATTTGCAACTGGAGCCGGTCCTCAGGAAACCTACTGGTCTAGTTATCCCGTCTTCAGTCACCCCGGGTCATGCAAACATCTAGAGGCATCTTGGACTGTGGAGGGCATTTGGGTGTGCTGCAGTGGGATGGCATTAGAACTTGGAGTGGCTGCTGTTTACCAGCTGGCATGGAATCTGTATCACAGGCGTTGTGTGTACAGTTTTCAGCATATGTCCCCTCCAGAATGAGAGAACGGGGCAGGAGATTGGTAGCGGAGTTTTCTTTCATTGTCAACTTGACCATGCCTCAGAATTTAAAGTTTAACCCTGACAGATAAGTAATTGTGGGTTGTTTCAGTGTCCTGGAACAAAACAGACCATCTATCTGGTATTTAAAGTCAGTACTCTTCAAATACTGCACATGTGTTGGGTGGTGAGGGAGGGATGCAGTTAGTGGATTATCTCCTTCTCTTTCCTCTTCCTACAATGCTTTGGCCCATTTGCTGTACAACAAAAGGGAAATGCAGACAGGAGTGAGAAAACTCAGCCCAGTCAGGTTGGAAATTAGAATTTTAATCAGTATCTATAAAGAACTTCAACGAAGCCACAGTCACAATCTCATCAAAAAGCACACACAAAAAAGGTTAAACTAAATATCTATGAATTTTACACATCTACTATTGCCTGGGAAATTAAAAAAATTAGTTTTGTCTAATAGTAACATTATCATGATTTTATTTATTATTAATTAGATGACAAAAGAGAGGCTTAGCATTTACTGACCAGAATTATGCCTCCTAGTTATGGTTTGTAAGGAAAGAGAGTAAAATTAAGATGATAATACTAATACAAATACTACTACTACTACTACTGCTACTGCTAATGATAATAGTAATGATATTACTGCTACTACTACTAATTATTATTATTATTTCATGTGTGTGGGTAGTTTCCCTGTATGTATGTCTGTGTCTAGTGCCCAGCAAAGCTAGAAGAGGTTGTTGGCTCCCCTAGAACTGGAGTTACAGATTATTGGGAGCCACCATGTGGATGCTGGGTATTGAACCCAGTTCCTCTGGAAGAGCATCCAGTGCTCTTACCTGCTAAGCCATCTCTTCAGTCCCTTTTTCCAAGTTCTTAAGGATATATACTTTAACACCATATCCAGAGTTTTGAAAAAACAGACACTGTTCCAAGGTTAAGAACTGCTTCCCCCTGCTAATCTTGAGCTGTGTTATTTCCTGGTAAGGTTAACCAGCAGTGGTATCAGCACAATGGTGACCAGCCACATAGCTTATCTTGAGGAACTATTTTAATCACAGTGCTTGCTGGCTTACATACAAATCTGTCACAAAGAGGTCATCTTTCATCTTTGCTTCCTTCTGATTTATTTTATTTTATTTTATGTGCATTGGTGTTTTGTCTGCATGCATGTCTGTATGAGTGTGTTGGATTACCTGGAGCTGGAGGTACAGTGAGCTACATAGTGGGTGCTGGGAATTGAACCTGGGTCCTCTAGAAGAGCAGCCAGAGATTTTAATGTCTGAGCCATCTCTCCAGCCTCTGTTTCCTTTGCTTAACTGGCTTTTCTCAGTCATATCCTTCCTTGTCAGTCACTTTGTACGAATACCAAATGGTCTCTAATATCACATTCATCTTCACAAGTTATTTATTCATGTAACATTTACAGTTTACATTGTAGCAGAGTGTCTAACAAAGACCTTGTTGTGAGAGAGCATAGCCAGGTGCAGGTGTCAGCAGGGAGAGTCTGAGGGTGAGGTTAGTGTGTGGTGGGTCATTAGCAAACTTTATACTATCCTGCCTTTTGTATGGCATGAAGCTTTCTTCCTGCCTGGTTGTGGAAACGAAATCGTTGGAGAACACACAGCTGCTGAACACACAGCACCTGCCAGGAATGCATCTAAGCAAAACGCTCACTGCCGAGTCCAGTTGAGTCCCAGAACTGGCCAGGGCTGCCTATACCGTCGGAGACACTTGGTATAGAAAGCTACAACTCATTGTTGAAGTGCTGCTACATAGAGGAACTTCGGGCTAATCTCTCATCTGTTAAAAGTCTTTATAAAATGCTAGGTTTTTGTTTAAATGGGTGTGCTATCTGAGAATATCTAGCCATCATATCATAGAACCTAGCTCTTTTTAAAACTGGAGTACATAATTTCCTATTCTTAAAGGCAAACGTCATCGACATTGCTAGAACATCAGCACTCCTGAGTTAGTAATAGTAGTTTGTGTGAATTTGTTATATTTATTGTCTTTATTAGTTTAATCTTTTTGAAAAGCTTAAGAGTGATGGACAAGGCTGAGGCCAAACGTGCCTCTCCGAAGTTGCTCCCACAGTTCATCTTTCTAAAGTTTCCCATATACTGTGATAACTCTCACCAGCAACTATTGATGATGGCAAGCAGGCAAAGAGTTTGCTCGTTTGTTAGAACCACCTTCCACGACTTTCTGTTTCTGTGGAAGCTTCCTCCATACCAACACCTTCAATAACTCATTGAGAACTTTATACTTCTCTAGCTTCAGCTTCCTTGCTGAAAGAATTAACTTTGTTTCGTAAATGGCACAGATGAACTTTAAATGCTGTTGTTGTTAAAAGTGCTTGCTGGCCTTCTCAAAATTTACAACAAGTGATATTTTCTCATTAGATAATGGAACTTGGACTCAACTTTGGCTTGTATCAGAGTATCATGAACAGGGCTCCTTATATGACTATCTGAATAGAAACATAGTAACCGTGGCTGGGATGATCAAGCTGGCACTTTCCATAGCCAGTGGTCTGGCTCACCTACATATGGAGATCGTTGGTACTCAAGGTACGTATCTCCTTCCAGAAAGCTAGCCCTTGGATTGACTTTGTTTTAGTTCTTTACAGTCATCAAACACAGAGGAACAATGGAGGTACTTCATAAAAGTGAGGTTCTTGTCATGCTGCAAACAAGTTTCTCATACTCAGCACCACACGTTATTCATGATGTATTTTTATCCCTGGTGGCTCCATCCATACCATTAGTCCATAGACCTAAAGGTCTTCTTTTGCTGGCAAAGGCTATATATTCACATTATGCAGATGGTATAAATGCTTGCTTTTGATAATTAAAATATGGCTGGGAAAGATAACATGACCATGAAAGAATGTTTGAGGGTGGGTGGGGGTAGCTGAGGCAGAAGGATTTCTGTGAGTTTGATACCATCCTGGGTTACATGTGAATTCCATACTAGGCTGTAACTGTCTCAAAAAGATTTTTAAAAAAGAGAATATTTGAATATCCTACTTGAAAGTCAAATAATATTCTCTGCTTTGCCAGTTTACTGAGCCTGTAGGAAACTGACTCTCAAAAGTCATTTGTCTAAACAGGTCACCCAGCTCACGACCCCTTCATGCTCTTAGAAATTATTGAGCTCCCCAAAGTTTTGGTAACTGTAGGTTATATTCATTAATCCATTCCATATTAAAAACTTTTCATTGAGAAATTAAAAAATTGTGTATTTCAAGAACTGTAATTATCCAATTGAATATTAATGGGAATAACAGCTTCCAAATGTTTTACAACTTTTTTTCTAATGCAATGTAGTGAAAATAGTGGTTTTGTTTTACATTTTAAAAAATAGTTTTACTATCTAGCTTATTTCACACATGCTCTTTATCCCATTTGTCCCATTATATGGTTTTGGTTGAAGTAATTGGAAAAATGATGACATGAGCCAGATAGGTAGATATGTAGTAATTTTAAGGACCCTTATGGGTCTTTTGTTCTTATTTGAGAATTGCTAGAGTAGAGTAGTAAAATTTTGAGATGTGTTTTATTAGAAAACATTTGCTCTGTTGTGGAACACACATAGTAGTAACCTGAACTCATTTATTGAAAACCTCATTGTTAGTGACCACAATTGTCACATGGTGCTCTGCACATTGGAACTGCTTGAGGATAAAGCAAGAGACTACCCTCACTTAGCTTGGAGTTTAGCCAGAAGACTGCATGTCTCTCCAAAGCAAACTGCTGCTCTTCTGGACTTGGGGGGCAGTCAGGGAAGATGTATCTGAGGGGAAGACATTTGAGTTAAGTCTTCTAAGTGACTGGCTTCAGAAGACTCCGTCTTCAGTAGGGGAAAATATGAATACACTTTTCTTGTGTTTTGTAGGTAAGCTGCTATTGCTCATCGAGATATAAAGTCAAAGAATATCTTAGTGAAAAAATGTGACACTTGTGCCATAGCTGACTTAGGGCTGGCTGTGAAACATGACTCAATCATGAACACTATAGACATACCCCAGAATCCCAAAGTGGGAACGAAGAGGTAAGATGACTTTCGCTGGTAGCTTACTAGAGTTTATATGATTGATCAAACACCATGAGTGCCTACGGTGTGTATCCAAATGTGAAGAAACTTAGGTCTAAAAAAACCCCCAAGACATCTTTGTGGAGACATGGAGAAGCCATAATGACTACAAAGTGGGAGAGCTGACTTTTTGTCCTGATGAAGTAGCCATTGATCGCAGAGTCTAGTCCAGGGTCGTGGTGGAAGAGAAGATGGCACGCCATGTTTATGTGACACAGTTTGGGGATGCCTCTCCTGCAGGAAAGAAACCACCTCAGTCATATATAGGAACTGAAGGGACTCTAGCCAGCTTGAGCATGGCAAACATGGCTCTGGCAGGCCTTGAACTTCTTCCCCATGCTCTGGCCTTGCTAAAAACTGTTAGATGACATTCCTGAAGCCAGCCACCAAGGTCTGTTCCCTTATTTAGCCAATCTCTCCTCCGGAAGCTGACTACCATGATCCAGCTATCAAAGTCTTGAGGTCCAGCAATCAAAAGCTTCCTTTGGCTCACCTAATTAACATGCCCAATTAAAATTAAACACCACATCCTAACACGCGGTTTCCCCTTTACCTTTATAAGCCATCATTTTCCTATTAATCACATCTGTCTCCTCTCTATCCAGAGGCAGTCCTTTGTCTTCCAGGAAAAATACCCCTGCCCCCCTCCCTTGTTCCCTTCCCCTTTTCCCTCATCCTCTATCTTCTATCTTTGTCTCTTATTCCCTGCCCCTAATGGCCAAATTCCCATAACATCAATCTCCTTTGTGCTGAGAACTTGGCCTTGGGAGTCCTGAACTGATACTAATCCTTTTAGGAACTCCAGCACTTTCATGCCTCATCAGTGAGCTACAAGTCAGGTCTTGATGTATAGGCTCAGGTTTTAAAGAACACATGCAAAATCAATGTATTGGAGGAGATAGGTTAGGGATACAATATAATAAAACCACATGTGTGATAGTCTATTCCCTTAACACACAAAGATATAGTGTATCAATTTATATCTTACCCATAGCTGGACTTGTCCTTGGTGTCCCAGAATGATGCGCTTGAGATAATATGCATTTGAACACAATTTTTACTTTCAAGGAACAGAAGATAATAAAACTAGGGGGAAGCATGGAGTGATAAGGAGCACACTCCACACAGCTGTGGCTATGACAGGCTCATCATCAGTCATGAACTTCTGGTGTGTTCATTGTTTTGACCAGCAGGTGGCTCCTTAGCTAGTCTTCTCTCTCTCATTTACCTGAGTTCCATGCTTCATGCTACTTTTTCATAATTCCAGAGCTCTTGAGCTAGAAATCACAATAATCAAAATATTTTCCTGAACTTGTTACAGCACTGGAGAATAGAGAATTTCTAAGGAGGTAGAGCTGGCCACTAAGCCAGCTGAGATTTCAGGACAGTGCCTGCAAGCCATTGGCTGTCTGCTGGTAGACATGATTGAGGTCACAGAGACATTCCAGGGAAGCATGTAAGAATGAGCAGTCTTAACGAACCCCTCTTCTTTTCTCAGTAAGGACACCCACTTGACTATTTCTGCATCAGGGGCCCTCAGGCAGGACTTGGGTGCTGGTTTCCTTTCGGGGAGTCCAACACTTTGAAAAGAACTCCAGAGTATATATGAGTATATATCCTGGGAAAACGCCCAACTCTGTATGGGCCATTTGGGCTCAGTCAGGTCCTGTGACTCCAGGACTTCTTCCCTTAAGCTTTGTTCAAACAAGGCTATACTGTTCTTGGCACAGTGTATAGTAGAATTCTTCATTCTGAGAAGGTATTTTGGAAGAGCATCTAGCCTTCCTTGTGTTGGAGACAGCCCTCTGTGGTGAGTGAAGCCCACTGCTTGTCAGACAGGAACTTTCTGTGATGACAGATTCTTGGGATGCTGAGTGAGCTCCATTTCTGTTCTTGAACACTTTGCTCACTGACCTTCCCAGTTTATTCTTTCCAAGTACTAGGCTACTGGCCATCTTGCTACAATGTAAAACTGTGTGACCTTTAATTTCATTTAACATGTTTAAGAATGATGGTTGAGTCAATAACTGTGTTTTTTAATTTCACCCTATTATGGTATCTGAGCTGTACCTTTGAAATTGATGTGAGCAATCTTAATTTATGTTTTGTATCACGATGCACTAAAATTGTGGTTTACTGGACCGAATCTCAATGTGCACATTTTTGAAGGTATATGGCTCCTGAAATGCTTGATGATACAATGAATGTGAGCATCTTTGAGTCCTTCAAGCGAGCTGACATCTATTCTGTGGGGCTGGTTTACTGGGAGATAGCTCGAAGGTGTTCGATTGGAGGTAAGATTTTGGAGATATCCTTTTGTTACCCTTCCCTTGACACTGAGCACAAGATGTGATTTTCTGTATTTTCCTGTTGGTACACTGGATTGTTTCTGAATAGTTAAGAGAATTCCTTTCAGTAATTTTATTTTTCAGGGACAGAAGTGAAGCGTCCTGTGGAAAGTGTGTGTGGGGGTATCTTTTGAATTCTGCTTAGATGTGGGTGACAGTTCTGATCATTCTGATGGCCGAAATGATTATTTTGAGTCCCTCAAAAATGATCTGATTGGAGTTTGCAAGCAGCTGGTATCCCTACTCTTATCCCAAAGAAGCTAAATGACTTGCCAAGGCAGCAGGACTGGCAGCCTTCCTTTGCTCAGACTTTTCCTCTTTTCTCTCTTGTGATGTAAATACAATACAGGGATGGATAAAATGGAGTGGAGAAGTGAGGGATAGCTCACCCTCTTGCCCTCTACTGCTCCCTGCAGCTTAGAAATTGGTAAGGGAACCCCTGCTAATGCAGTCTAATGAAATGATTGCATCAGTGGAGAAAAAGTTAAATGCTCATACACAGCAGTTTACCGAGTATTAGGATGAAGCCTTCCTTGGTTTAGCAGTTGTGTGTGTGTGTGTGTGTGTGTGTGTGTGTGCTGTGTGTGTGTGTGTGTGTGTGTGTCTATATGCTATGGCAATGAGCTCATGTGGAGGTTAGAGGACAGCTTCTGAGATTGGATTTTCTTCTCCCACCCAGTGGGATCTGGAAATTGGATCACTTTGCCAGGCTTGGAAGCAGTACCTCATCGGCTGAGCCAGAAACCTAAAAATTTCAAACCCAAAATGCTGTTTTGATAGATAAATATACTTTATTTACAGCACTGATGTTATGCTATAAATATGGCAATTAGGGTTATTTTTGAACCATAAAATGATAATATATGAAAATAAAAGTCACAACATTTTATTGGAGACATATTTACTTTATTTTATATTGTTATAAAATTATATACATTAATGCAGGATTTTAGGTATTACATACAATAACTATATTAATTTTACATTTTATAAAATTTGTTTTATATTATAAAATGTCATAACTTTATATAAATATTTAATTGAGTAATTTGAACTGAATCCTGCTTTATCGTGATATATTATTTTAACAAAAGTGAGATTCCACTTTTCCAGGATATGACATGTGCCTCGCAGAACTAAGTGTATTAATTTGAAATACACATCACTTTTGATTCTATATGTAGGAAAATTTATTTTGTAAATTTCTTGTAGGAATTGTTGAGGAGTACCAATTGCCTTATTATGACATGGTGCCTTCGGATCCTTCCATAGAAGACATGAGGAAGGTTGTTTGTGACCAGAAGTTCCGACCAAATATCCCAAATCAGTGGCAAAGCTGTGAAGTAAGGCTATTTATTATGTCCCCCCTCCAGCGTCCTCTTCCTCCTCCCTCCTCTTTTTCCCTCTCCACCTCCCTCTTCTCCCTCCCTTCCTCTTGTTCATCCACCAGAGGTCAACACAAGCTATGCTCTTATGTATTTCTTCCCATTTTACTCTTCAGATTAGTATCAGTGGGGATTTTCAGAGAATATGCGGTTCTTTCTTAACCCAGTTGCGTAATTCATACCATATATGGAGGGATGCCTTCTTTTAAATGTCTTTAGAGGGATTTTATTCTAGCCATATTTATTTTAGCAGTATGTGTCCATGGCATGAACCCCTGAAGCCCTTGGTGGCTTCTGACAACAGGGCATTAGTGCTTCTCTGAAGTCCTCTGTGATTTAAGTGATACAGTCTGGGACATATGTCTTCACTGAGGTGGCTCAATAGTCATCTTCACTGCTCCTTGGTGTTGCCATCCCCATGCAGTTTCCTGATCTCTGTATCTGGCAAAGAAATAGGGCTGCACACACTGGCTTTTGAGTGTTTGGCACAAGGGATACACAGTTTCCACTCATGTCTCATAGAACCAGTCACATTGTCCCACCACACTGCAAGGGACTGGGAACTGAGGGACATGGGCCAAACCAATGGCTAATGAATATTGTAATCGGTAACTTATGCCTAATCATCTCTAGCTGCCTGAAGCTTAACCCTTCTCATCAGAAAAGCCCCTCACCTTAGATCCCGTTGTTATCCGTCTTGTCATCATAGCAATGCAGGACTGTGACCAAAGCATGGTGGACACACAGTCCTCAGTCCTCATTCTGCCTCCCGTAAGCTCTGACAGAGGGGAAAAGGCAGCGTTCTCCCCTGTGATATGCTCCAGCCTCCCCTTCCAACCACTACGGTTTACTTTCTGATTTCTTTGAATATAACAAATAAGGCCATTTTATGTGACACTGTTACTTTTTATTTCATTATGTTACAGGATCATTTTATTCAGTTACCTTTTTACCCCATTTGTTTCCCTCTTCCATGATTTTAGCTCTTTTGTTTAAGGCAAGTCTTAGTATTTTTTTCTTTTGTGTAGTTATTTCAGCTCTGTTTATTTGAGAAGCAGGCTTTGAGCCTTGTATAATGTAAGTGAAAGAATTAATTTTTCTAACATTATTTGTTTTTTTTTTTTTCAAGATAGGGTTTCTTTGTGTAGGCTTGGCTGTCCTGGAACTCACTCTGTAGACCAGGCTGGCCTCAAACTCATAGAGATCCACTTGCCTTTGCCTCCTGAGTGCTGGGATTAAGGGTGTGCACCCCCACACCCGGCTACTATTAGTTTTAAGCACATGGGGATATAAACTAGTAAAGTTTAAACTATAATAATTAAATGAAAACTCGTGAATATACAGTTTGAAAAGCAAAACATTCCAAAATCTATGAGGAATTTACTGCCTTACTGAGTGGCTAATATTAATATTAATAATTTCTTATTATTCCCTGATCTTATTTATTTTGCCATATGTGTGTGTATCTTAAAAAATATTTGCATTTATGTACTTATGAAAATTATGAGTAAAGCTTATTACAAATATTCTTTTTAATGTTTTTTTTTTTTTTTACCATATGTGTGTACATAAGAGAAATCTGTCCATTTTCATTGCTGTGTAACATCCTTCCTTGTGGATACAATAGGATTTCTTTGTCTATTCTAGTATGGATTATCATATGAGATTTTTAGTTAGCATTATTAAAAGTGCTGTTGCTATATGTATTAGTGAATTTTATGGTTGCTGTGACAGAATCCATGAAAAAAGAACTTAAGGAGGAACAGTTAGTTGTAGCTCACGTTTGAAGGAAAAGGCATGGCAGCAGGAACATGAGGCAACTGGTCACAGGGTGTCTTAGTTACTTTCCTATTGCTATGAGGAGACATCATGACCAAAAGGCAGCATAAAAAAGAAAGCATGTAATTGGAGTCTCATGGTCCCAGAGGATTAGAGTCCCTGACCATCATGGCAACAGGCAGGTATGGTGCTGGAGCAGTAGCTGAGAGCTGACATCTGATCCATCAGCATGAGGCAGAGAGAGAGAGAGAGAGAGAGAGAGAGAGAGAGAGAGAGAGAGAGAGAGAGAGAGAGAAATGGTGGGAGCTTTTAAAACTTCAAAGCCCTCTCCCAGTGACACACTTCCTCCAAGAAGGCCATGCCTCCTCATCTTCCCAAGCAGTTCCATTAACTGTGGACAAGTCTATGGGAGCTGTTCTCATTCAAACCACTACACACTGTGTCCAGAGTCAGGAAGCACACAGAGAATGGTGATGCTCAGCTGCTTTCTCCTTTTTACTCAGCCTGGGATATCAGCCCATGGAATGCTTCACCTACATTTAACGTAGATCCTCCTCCGTCTCTTAAACCATTCTGGAAATTAATGTGTCACCTAGGTGATTCTAAATTCTGCCCAATTGACAATTAGACTATCCATCTCAGGGGCTGGAGAGATGGCTCAGTGGTTAAGACCACTGGCTGTTTTCACATAGAACCAGAATTCAGTTCTCAGCTACCATATAGTGGCTCACAACTGTCTGTAACTCCAGCTCAAGAGGATTCTTCTGGTACACACACACACACACACACACACACACACACACACACACACACACACACACTTAAAAAATCTAAAAAGAGAATTATTCATCACAGTATGTAAATATATATGTTCAAAAAGTTTGGAAGGTATACAGCTCTTTATTCTTTTGTGGTATCCACTTAGACAGGCACAGCAGTCTACTTATTCTTTCTTACTGTGGTCCTGGGATCTCTGGTATTAAGTTACCTGCAAGTGGTGGTGAGCAACCTTTTCTCCTTAAAACTTCTTTTTTTCTCACTCTTGAATGTGATAACTGCTCCAGACAATTTAGGTTAAATAAAAATGGACTTTGATTTTAATAAATATTTGCCTCTTAATGCCTTTTCTACTTACTTTAAATTTGTTTTATATTTATGTGAATGAACATTTGTCCTGCATGTATGTATGCATACCATGTGCAAAGCTGGTGGCCAGGGAAGTCAGAAGAGGTCTTTGTATTCTTGGAACTGGAGTCATAGATGGTTGTGAGTCAGCATATGGGCACTTGGAATTAAACCCAGGTCCTGTGCAAGAGAAACAGATGCACTTACCAGCTGTGGCTTCTCTCCAGCCCCTCTAATTGCTTTTAAGAACTTCTGTCTTTTGTACTCTGCAGTTTCTCTATTTCATATGGCCAGCCTTTTTGTTCATAGGTACTATAGGAATTTTGAAGGAACCTCTCACTATGTAGCCCAAACTTGTAGGAATCCTCTTGCCTCAGCCTCTCAGTACTGGCATCACAGCGTGCCACCATCACACCCAACTTTGAGGTTAAACTTGTTTGGAACCAAGACTGTTCTAATTCTAAGGATTTGTGACATTCCTCTCTTCTAGAAATTTCTGTGATAATATGTCTTCAGATAATTCTTCTCTCTTGTCTGCATTTCTATTTTTGGAAAACTCGTTGGCTGCTATTAAACCTTCCAGATTCTACTTTGCTTCATGGATATTTCCTACGTTGGCACCTGTATTCTTGATCCCCTAGATTTCTTTCCACTTCTTTACTTCTGCCTCAGTTATGTCTAATCTGCCATTTAACTTATCCACTGGATTCTTTATTTTCATACCAAGAACTTTTACTAGCTCTGGAAGTATTGTTTTTTGTTCCTACAGGTTGTTCAAGTTTTATTTCTCTTTTTTGTCTCCTTTTTTTTTTATTAAGAGATTTTCTATTTCTCTTTTAATGCACGTTTCTTATCACTGATGTTTTATGGATCTGATCCTGCTAGTTATTCTTTCGATTGGTTCCTACTTACTGGTACCCCTCCCCATCTCTGAGTGTAGAATTTTATTATGAGTTAAGGTTTACTGAGAAACTAGGGCAGATTATTTTTCTTTTCACCCAAAATTAAAGTAAGTGTTTTCCTTACAAACTCGGTTTTGGGGGAAGATTCATCAACATACATTTATTTTTTATTATGTATATTTTCTTGTATGTAAGTGGGAATGCATTGTGTACCAGGGCACACTCACTGCAGGCCAAAGGACAACTTACAGGAGTCAGTTTTCTCTTTCCACCATGTGGGTCCCAAGATCAAACTCAGGTTGCCAGGCTCAGCTGCAAACGCCTTTACCTGCTGGACAATCTTAACAGCTCAAGGTTTGTGTTTACATTCAGGTCCTTTGTTTTGGCATCTTTAAATCTTCTCTTTGCTTTAGGCTGATTTTCCTGTCTTTCACACACGGTCCTCATCTCTGATTTTCTAGAACAGAAGATGAGCACATGCCACTGGGAGCTCTCCCAGCTTCAGTGACACCCTGGGTCTCTTCATGTCTCACGCTTTTACATTGATTGTTCCTCTAAGAACCGTCTTAGTTAAGGTTTCTATTGCTGTGAAAAGACATCATAACCAGGGCAACTCTTATAAAGGAAAACAATTACCTGGGGCTGGCTTACAGTTTCAGCTGTTTAGTCCATTATTATGGACATTATCAATGGACATGGCAGCGTGCAGGCAGACATGGTACTGGAGAAGGCGCTTAGAGTTCTACCTCTTGGATCTGCAGGTAACAGGAAGTGAATGAACTATCTCCCACACTGGGGGTAATTTGAGCAAATATGAGACCTCAAAGCCCGCTCCCACAGTGACACACTTCCTCCAACAAGGCCACACCTACTCCAACATGCCATACCTCCTAATAGTGCCACTCTCTATAGGCCAAGCATTCAAGCACATGAGTACATGGGGACACTCCTATTCAAACCACCACAGTATCTGCCTTCTTTCTTTGCCAGTTCATTCATATTGACTTTTTATATTTATTCTAGATCGTCAATTGCAACATGTAATTATGAATGGCAAAAGCGGAAGTCTTAGTTTTCAGCTTGATGACTTTTTTCATGTGTGTGCACATCTGATGAAATGTAACTGGGAATTCATACCATTGCCAAACCCTTCCATGGCTCATGCCACTTTTTAGCTGTTTGGTTTGAGACAGGGCCTCATCTAGCTGGCCTGGCCTTGAATTCCTGCTGCTTCTGTCTCTACCTCCCAAGTACTGGTACTGTGAGCTTGCACCACAGTGCTAAGCTATCATTGCTCTTCTTAGAAGAGTTTGGACATTGCCATCATTACGTCTCAGAATCAATGATTTCATTTAAGCTTGTCTTTACAAGGTTAATGTTTGTGCCTTTTAAAAAGATTTTACAGAAGTTTGGCCTAGTTTCCTCAATCGCCCCCCGATTTGTGATTTTGCTTCTTCTTTTGCATTCTGTTGTGTGCACCTTTAACTCTTTGGTGTCTTTCTCTCCTGAAGGCACTCCGGGTCATGGGAAGAATTATGCGTGAGTGCTGGTATGCCAATGGGGCAGCCCGCCTGACAGCCCTACGCGTGAAGAAGACCATTTCTCAGCTGTGTGTCAAGGAAGACTGCAAAGTCTAGCACCACAGACAGACAAAAGGAAACTGGCTACAGCATCTTTTGTGTCTCCTGCTTTGTGTAAATGTTTTTTGCTTCTTTTTGCCATGTTTTGTTTTAGTTCTACCTCAATGATGATTCATGACAGTGTTTAGGTGTCTCAAAGGCAGCATGAACAGATAACTCTAAAGTTAAGCATGGGCAGGTCTTGACTTTTCCAATCTCCATGTTGTCATTAATTTTATTTTTAAAGGTGACACAACTCATTTTTTTTTTATTTAAGGAGGAAGATGTTATGAATATAAAATAAGCTACATAAAATAGTAAAATAAAACAAAACAAATTGTTGTTTTACTTGAACCAGGAGCACATAAATGTGATGAAAACATAACGAAAATGTGAACTAGGGATATTATAGGAAAATAGAACTTTAGAAGCTATCTGGACCCTTGAAAAGTAATGTTTGCTCAGAATGTTAATATCAAAAGCCTGAAACGGTGGAGATCACCAGCGGGTTCTGAGAGCAAGATGATTCTCTCTGCGCGTGTGCTCTCCTCCCTGCTGGCCACTCTCTTCATTACCACTACAGCATTCCCAAAGTAGTTAGAAAGCCACCGAGATGCTGCTTCTGATATCATAAAGAAGTCCCTGATGTCTTGAACACTGTGAACTGTTTCAGAGTCATGGAGCTCGTGCCAGAGATGGTGACAAAGCCTGGGACAACAAACACTGTGAAGTTGGCTGGCCCTCCACATTCCCTTCAGGTCCCACAGTTCTTTTCTTCCTAAGTGGGAGGGAGCATCTTCAGTCATGATATTTTTAATTTAGTCATAGAGATACTATATTGAGTATTTTGTAAGACCATAACGGATTTGCTAGAATTTCAAAACCAATCTACTATCATTTCCTCATAAAAATGTCATCGTTATCCCATTCTTTAATGAGAAAAATGTTTTCTGAACATTGCCAAAGACTGACCAAGTATAAACATATATTGTCTAGAGATGTATATCTTAAGATGTAATTACTTTGGGGGTACATATTTAGAAATAAAATGACGAGAAGATAAACAAGGAAAGATTTTGAGAAAAATCAAGAGAACTCTTCCAGAAGAGTTTAACCTCTGACTGGTACAGAGAGGACCACATTGGTTATTAGAAGACATTCTTGGCCTTTTAAGGGAACTGTGAGTAGAGAGTTTTGGAGGCTCTGCCTCTATTCTCCTTTTTTGAGGTATGAAATATTTAACAGGACACCTGATATTTCATTCCAATGTACTATACTGCTTTAGTAAAGGTGATTTAACATGTCCTTCAGTGTTCCCAAACTCCATTACTCAGAACGTTCTTCTGCCTAGATGTGTTCTCTGGCAGCATCTTGAAGAGTGATGCTGCACACTAGCACATCCCATTCTTTGAGGGTCCTGGCAGTAAAGACACATTACCTGGATATTTTTAAGGCCAAGTATTTGGTCAAGCATAATGCAGTCTTTTCATTACAGGTAGGACAAAATTTTACTTTCCGGCGTTTAGATGTTCTACACAGTATAACATGAGGGGTCCCGTTCTGAAGGATGCACCTAAGTTTTCCACAAGAGTACAACTTTATGTGTACATTTCACCTTGGCAATATGATATGGGATTCATTTCATTTGACTAGGTTGAGATAAGAGAAACAAAATGCCTTGATGACTATGGGGTTTGCCTATATTTCCATTCTCAATCATACATTCATCCATTTATAAGCACAGAGCACCCCATAACTCACTTGCCACAATATTGGGTACAAGAGGGAATAAAAAGATAGATAGGTCCTGCCCTCAGGGATTTTAAAGTCTAATTTGGGAGTGGGAAAAAGCATATGAGTATGAGGGAAGAAAGTAAATTGACAGATAAAATATGCAGTGGGATGTCTTGAGTTCTGTGTGACAATGCTTTCTAGAATAGGTCTGAAAAAAATCACTTCCAATTTGCAACACATTTAGAAAGGATCTTTATTTAGATATTACAGTCTAATTATATTATCAGTATCGAAAAGGTGCGCCTATGTGAATGGATGTTAAAAGGAACTGTGTGAAGGGGTGATCTGGCTTGTGTTTATTACCTTATTTCACACAGTTTCTGCATGAAGGAAATGAAATGATTGACTTAGATGATTGTATTCAAATCTTTAATAAAAACTTAATACATCCTGTCCTATTTACCACTGCTTTGTGAATATACTTACTAGATTTTTAAGAGAGGGTGTTTTAGCATCTTTATTTTTTTGTCATTATGTTTTATAATTTATTTGAGAGTATGAGAATGTAACTTATATTTTATTGATTCAGATCTCACTGTGGAGAAATCTGCACATTGGTGTGTTCTGAGACATTTCGCTTGTTCTTTTGCTGCTGAACTGTAATTCCTAAGTAAATAATCTTAAAGGGACAGAGCAGCAAATGTGTAAGGGAAACAGTAGAACTCGTAGTTTTTCCTTAACTCTCAACACAGTTAGACATAGAAACTGCTCACTTATTAAAAATAGAGTAACATTTAGAAAATAAGGCAGATTTACTGTACATACCTATGCAGTTCAATTTTATACTACATGTTTTAAATGGAATGTCATGTAATAATTGTTCCTTTTAAATATTGTTGTGAGCAAAAGTATCTCCTTAGGCTAGGTGCACAGTGACATCATTGTTTTGCGCCTTATGGATATTTTGGCTCTGGGTATAGCATAGAGCTTAGGAATGCTATTATGAATTTTAGTACTGTATGCAGAAATGATGGGACTTATACACAGCATCACTCCTTGAAATATGAGGCACATTATTTGTTGTCGACATTTGAGCATGAATTCGTTGCCTTATAAGTCGTGCGTTTAAGTTTGTAATCAGTACCAATTCTGTTGTATGCATTCTTCTGTGTCTAAAATATTTGGCATGTCACATCTAGAATTCTTAATATATGTTCTGCCTTGAGAGTTAAGTGAAACATGACTGTCGTGCTCTATTTTAAGCCTAGCACTTGCTTTTCATCTTTATACTTTCAATTAACTTTGCATTTTAAATTTCCATAATTGTATGAAAATAGTAACCTGATTGCAATGTCTGAAGAATTTAAAATCAGCTTTTATTTTAAAATGAAAAATCTACAATACATTCATTAGATCAGAAGTTTCACAATAACTTATCATTTCGAATGCTTCTAGTGTTGCAGAATGATTAAACAGAAGAGAAGTCTACTGTCCTGGAAATTTTGCCACCATGGGACTTACTGGGGCAGAGCAAACTCAGGGCAATCTTGGCATCTAAGCAAAAGTCCCAGGGAACCGCTTAATGCACTGCCTGAAGGCAGGGAGCGGGCATCTGCCACCATGCAAAGACCAAGAGAACAACTTAAAATTATATGACAGGGAATAGTTTTTGATTGATTCTGGAAAGCAAACATGAAATTTTTCCATAGCTAAATAAATTCATTTAAAATGTGGAAATTTTGATTTCCTATCAAGCAGTTAGGGGGAAATAACAAATTATCAAAATTGGTAGCTGAGGTCTTCAATAGTCATTTCCTTCATATGACTTTAAAAACTAACATTTACCAACTCCTTAGAAATGTTGATGCTTAGTGTCCTAAAACGATGTCACTGTAGTTTTTGAAGCTATTATCTCTTTTTCTTTGTGAAATGTAATACTTCACAGCTAATAATGCTGTGTTCTAGTTTCAGTTGTTGATACTCACTTGGAATTTTAGTCATTATCTTAGTGAAGACCGTCACTAAGAAAATAGTGACCGTCAGAGTGAAGAGAGCTTTAAGGGCTTTTAGGGTTGTTTTTTTTTTTTTTTCTTTTTACAGGATTCTTTAAAACTAAACCAAAAAAATCTAGAATGCAAAACATTCATTAAAAATCTAATATTAATCAGAATTTTATAGTGTACACATTTTTTAAAAAAAATTCTAATGCAAATTTTGAGGTGCTTGGCTTTCTTTTTGCCCTCTAACTTTCCTTTGTTTCATTTATTTTTCACCTTCTTTTAAATTTAATGTTCTTTCACCATCTTCCAAAATTATAGTTACTTTTTAATTATTTTTAAGCATAGCTATTATTTAACTTAACCATCATAGAATTTTACATTTGTGATGGAAAAGAAATCCCTTAGTGATCTAAATTATTTCATATATGCCACAGTGCAAAATGAAAATGAGAATTTTAAAAGTTAAAGTGACTCTGAGCTTCATAACTTGATTCCAATATTTTGTAGATGAAGAAACTGAAGATCAGACATAGGATGGCTGCTAATTATTGTAAAATGTGGTAGTAACATACACTTCTGCAGCCCAGCAAACTTTTACAAATTAAAAAGTTAATCAGCACGTATCTAAACCTGCTGTGTACGTATATAATTGTATATTTAACATAACATGTCGTTCAGTGCTGATGGTCAAATCCTACTTCCTTGTGCATTTCCATGAAAATAATTTGCTCAGGTCTAAGTCAGCAGGAAAAATGAAAATAGGCAAAAACAAGGGTTTTAAAATAGTCATCAGGCTAGGTAGACCAGCCCTGGAGTGCTGGTAAAATTGAAGATACAATTGAAGAGTGAGGAGTGTGAGGAGGTTCTCAGTGCAGGCTGGAGATGCAGGTCCGTGGCAGAGGGGCTTGCTTAGCATGTGCAAGGATCTGAGTTGAGTCCTCAGGGCTGAAAAGAGGAAGAAAGAGCAGGAAGGAAGAGAAGAAGGGAGGGAGGGAGGGAACAGAAAAAAATATTCTCAGTGTGAGTAATGACTACAGAAGCTTCCAGACTCTTCCCCTGCTTCCTTCCTACACACATTGGTCATCTCGCTTGTGTTGGAGTAGGTTGGAAGGTGATTTGGTGCATGAATTGGGGGGCTGTGTTTGCTGTCTGTCATCTATCCACTCTTTCTCTCCTTAGCTTTGTCTTTGGCACTGGTTTTTTCCAGGGCAGGTTTCTTAAAACCCAAGTCACTCCACAGCTCTGTCCTTTTGTGTGTTTGAGTACTATCCAAATTGTTACACACTGAACTTCTTAACAAGGCTTTAATCTCCCCACCGTGTATAAGAGGTTTCGCCTCATCAATTCACTGCTGATTATTCTCTTGGCACTCGGAAGAGGGCTTTGTTAATGGCAGACATGACTTTCTCTTAAACTTTAGTCAGATTGTCTGGTTATATTCTAGCTTTTAGCTAAGGCATAAAGAATGCCTGCTCCTGCTTTAAAGGCTGAATTCTGCTTGAGCAGTGACTTGAACAGACTGTGAAATACATGTCCCTCTGATGTGAGTGCTCAAGTTACTTCTGTGGTAATTGGTGCCACTGGATCGTTTTACTTCTCCCATCCTTTTTAGAATTGTTTATTTATTTATTTTCATGTGTTATGGGGTGGTTTGATGTGTGTGTGTGTGCACCATGTGCATGCCCAGTACTTGGAGAGGCCAGAAGGAAGAGTCAGGCCCCTGGAACTAGAATTATAGGTAGCTGTGAGCTGCCACATGGGTGCTGGGAACCAAACCTTGGTTCTCCGGAAGAGCAACTAGTGTTCTTAGCCGCTAAGCCATCTCTCCAGGCCTGCTTCCGCCAAGTTTTTAGAATAAGCCATGTGCCATGCTCTTTCAAATGTAGATTATACTGGAATTAGGTAACAATCTCCACTTTAAAATTTCTTATTGAGAACTGCCAGAATTCTTCTCCAGTTAGCTGTAAATGAACATAACATTTGTGGAAAAAATGAGTTCCAGCTCATCCTCATTTTAATACTGCCAGAAATGCATTTTCTCCTTGTTGGTCTATGTTATACCACAAGAAGTATCTTCCTGGACCCAGCACTTTCCACTGGAACACTTACTTCCATCCTGGGCTTTAGGAATCTGATTATTAACACATTCACTAAGAGCCTGAGTGTGGTAAGAAATTCACCTCCTTTCCAGCGTCCCACATGTGTATTCTCCACAGGGGATGCACAGCACAGGCTAGCTGAGGACTCTGGTGAACACTGAAATGGGCTCTTCCCTCTAGACATAATTCTATAACTCACAGAAAAGGACACGATGCATTTCTGTATCAATATAAAATGCCTGGGTTATCCATAATTAAGAAATTGGAGTGAAATGTAAAGATGGTTCTTGACATGCGCAAACTGAACACATGATTTTGAAGACTAAATACTTTAACTCTTCATCTCAGTATTCCCAAGAGTGGATGAGGCAGAAGGTTTATTCTGTTGACAGATTTTTCTTTCCCTACCCCAAATCATCTGCAGGAAGGCATGGGGACCTTGATTTCTAGCCATGCATTGAGTTTTCATTCCATGGATGAATCTATTTATTTGCTTTTCCTGTGAAGGGAGGCTTGTATGTCAGGCTCTTAGAAAGCCAAGCATAGACAGAGATTTATCAACATCCTCAGTTTTTCAGTGGCAAAATAGTAACAGAATTTTTAAGGATCTGGCAGTTTTCTTCTCTCTTTATCAAATGAGGGTATCTGAGTAAAATATTAGACTCCCGCTCATCTCTAAAACGGCTTATGTCAAGTCGTGTACTCTCCTGACCCTAGGCTGGATAAAATTATTTGCACTTGATTGGGGTTTCAGGTTTTAAAAATGGCCTAAAAAGAGAAAATTAGATTCAGATCTTTTTTAAAAAAGGATTTTGGATTGATTTTCAAAGCGCTAATACTAATTATACTTTTCTTTGGGTAGTGTGACTCCTCTTATACCTAAGAACATATCACACATGTCAAAACCATTGCATTTTGACATTGCAAAAACATGCCTTGAACTCTTGAACTACTGTGAACAGAGCCACTGTTGTAGAGACCTTTTGTAAGGTAGCTGATATTCCTAAGTATGTAAAAAGCTATCGCTTTCTAGAGACAGGCTCAAATGAATGTATATAAGGAATGTGAAAAAAAATAAATTGGGTTTTAAAATAAGAAGTGGATGATAAATTGTATCCAAAATGTGCAGATGGGAATTGTAGTGTGTAGCTGTGTTTTCATTGTTGAAGGCTGAACAGAGTTCCACGGAGTCATGGATGACATTCAGATGTTTCATGAATTTCGAATCTGTGAACATATGCATTTTATAGTAATATATACTTATATTGTTTAGAAATAATGACATTTTAGAATTTAGTAAGAACTCAGTGATAGCCTTCATACCAAAATGTTTAACTTTGCCAACAGCAAGTCATAAAAGTATTTATTTTAAAGCTTTTTAATATTACTGCATAACTTCCTGCTGCCTCCAGGTGTACATACTTCTCTGCCTAAATGTTATATTTTTATGTATGCATTTTCAGAAAGCATATTGTTTTGTAAAGTGGCAAAGACAATAAATTAAGCACTCCTTGCACTTGTTTCTGTAAGGCATAAAGAACTCTATTTTAAATAAAAGAAAATGTGTCATATGTTGGTATCCATGTGCTCATACTCCATTTCACAACTGTGTTTATATTTGTATGCTGAGTGCAGGCAGGGTACTGGCGATTGAGTACTGAGTTCTGGTTGCACTGGAATTTCCCCCTCCCCTCTCTCCCTTCTTCCTTCCCTTCTTTTCCACCAAGTTATATATAATTCCAGAATTTCAAAGCCAGGGACACACTTATTTAAAGCCATTTTTCTGAATGACATTTAGGACAATATGTTCTTAAGGGTTTTATCTTTTCAATATTTTGCATTAATTTTTCCCAGTTTTTAATTTTATGTGCATATTTTGCCTACATGTGTACAAAGTACATACAGTGTTCACAGAGGCCAGTAAAGAGCATTGCATCCCCTGAGGCTGGACTTTCAGATGGTTGTGAGTCACCGTCTGGGTTGTGGGAATTGAACTCAGGTCCCCAGGAAAAGAAACCAGTGCTCTTAAACTGCTGAGTCCCCCCTCCATCTCCCTAGCCCATTTTACATTTTAAACATAATTTATTGAAGGACTACCAGCTTGACGTGCTCTCAAGCCAGCCTAAAGGAGCTTCTATCACACTTCAGACTCGTAACCACTCAAGCCATTGACAGCCTCTCCAACATACAGAATAAACTCTGTCTTCACTGCTGGTGTCCCCACCTTCTTCTCCAGACTCTGGCTTCCTGCTGCTTCTTGAACTTTCAAACATATACCTGTCCTAGGTGTTTGCCTGGGATGTCCTTTCCCTAGGTGTGTATGCACTACGGGTATCTGGCAGGGTACCACCTTTCCTGCGCTTCCCTCATCATCCACCCTGAACTTGACCTTCCTTCCCATTTTTTTTAAATTGCATTTATTGCATTTAGCACTAGTTGGCTTTACTTTCCAACCTATGGATGGATATAGATTCACGAGGTCTAAATTCCTGAGTATTGGATTAAGGTATTGGAAGATACAATTGTGGTGTGTGTGTGTGTGTGTGTGTGTGTGTGTGTGTGTGTGTGTGTGTGTGTGGTTTTCGAGACAAGATTTCTCTGTGTAGCCCTGGTTGTCCTAGAACTCACTTTGTAGATGGACTGTCCTCGAACTCACAGAGAGCTGCCTGCTTCTGCCTCCTGAGCCCTGGGATTAAAGAAGTGTGCCACCACACCTGGCAAAGATACAGTTTTAAAACCTTAAGAGCAGTGCATTGTTTGCCCAATGAGACCTACCATCCCTAATGGTCTGTAATTAACCTGGAGAACATTTTATCCTAGCTAATGATTATTTGGGAGCAATATCACAATTTTGATGCTTTGGGGATTTGGTAAAAGAGGCAGAATACTATGTTGGTTTTACTTTTGCTAAAAGTCCTGAAATTCTTTTACTTCTTTTTAGTTTTCTTTTGGGGGAAACAGCTTTGTTAATAAGCACCCCAGTGATTTTTGTATTAAATTAGTACTAAACAGATTCATAAGGAATTTTTATTTTAAAACAATTCTTATTTTTTATTTACTTACATATTAAAAAGAACTTGCTAATTAAAAAACAAAAAGCAAACAAAAAACAACCACACACCAAAATTAACAAGACCCCAAGTCTATGTAGCTCAATGACCTTCTGTCTAGTTAGAGTGGTCAATCTGAAGCTGTGGAGCTTCTTGGAAGATATGCACTTTCACTGACCTGGGACCAGCAGGTGGCTCTTGTGCAGCATGCTCCTGAGAAGGAGGACTAGGAGAGGAGAAAAAGATGGAGACAGGAACGCTGCGGTCAGGAGGTCTTGCCCAAGCTGTGTCTTATGTCTAGCAAGTTTATTAAGAAGTACAGTATCTTATATACAGTTTGCAGGGGGAAACAGAGCAGAGTCAACGGAAGCTATAACACAGTCGGACAGAGTCAGTAGGAAGCTGATCAAGCAGTGTTGCTCGAAGGGAACACGGGATGTTTCAAGTACTCCACAGAATGCAAGCTCCCTGATGGCCTTGAGACTGATAATCACAGCCCTTCAATGGGGGGAGGGGAAGATGAGTTCCTGGGCTCCCAAAGTATAGCTTCCTCAAGGGCCTGGCCCCTGGCCTTTACTAGCTTCGCCAAGCTAATTTCTCCTCTGTACATCAGGGCCTCAGGGAAAGCCCTAGTCAGGCCTGGCCCCCAACATTTCACTATCAAATATAGCTTTTATATACTTACTTTCCATAAAAAATAAAATGAAATAAAACATTACTTTTGATTCATGTATCTTAGGCTGGCCTTGAACTCACTGTGTTGCCCCCAAAGTAACAGCAATCCTCTGGCCCTTCAAGTGCTGGGATAATAGATAGGGTCCATCATGCTAGGTCAATTGCTTTGATTAACAATTCCTAAGTCAATTCTGAACTGGTTTCAGCACCAGCTGTGTCCTGTGGCTGGAGAGACAGGCAAGTTATTTATTTGAGTTACTGTCAACTGTGATGAATATGAGATAACACAAATGAGCTGCTTTCTGAAGTCCAGTAGTGGTTTTTTGCTTCCTCAGGCCATCATTTTTCAATTTCAGTGTCTTAAGTTTTAAACAAAAATTTGTGGAGATTCATGCTAATGAAATAGTTTATCTAGAGTGTAAACTTGAAATTGGATACATGCTTCACCCCCCCTCCCAATTAGGATATATTTCTAGCCATTGGGGAACCCTAAACCTAGACAGGAAGTAAGATTTTCCAAAGGGCTGCTTGACTTCTAGGGGCAATAAGTGTTCTGAAAATTATTAAAGCTTGCATTGGGTAGTTTCCTTAAAGTCTGTTTAATTCCAATGGTTTCCTCTTAGAGGTTTTTCACATACCCCACGGTTGATAGTTACTACTATATCTAACAGCAGTATAATTATGATCACTTCTGTAATTAAAATATTTTATTATTATTTTCTTTCACCTCACAGTCAAAAAAATCTTTATCAGACATTGTTGCTAAATATACAGCAATGTAAGAGTCATTGTCAGTGATATTTCAATTCTGACTGATGAATTAAGTATATGCCATTTAGAAAGCCACCCCAGGCCGGGCGGTGGTGGCGCACGCCTTTAATCCCAGCACTCGGGAGGCAGAGCCAGGCGGATCTCTGTGAGTTCGAGGCCAGCCTGGGCTACCAAGTGAGTTCCAGGAAAGGCGCAAAGCTACACAGAGAAACCCTGTCTCGAAAAACCAAAAAAAAAAAAAAAAAAAAAAAGAAAGCCACCCCAGGAAAGTATATATTGTTCTGTGTATTATATAATCTGAAAATGATATAACACCCACAAGAGATACTGAGCAAACATTTGTTTAAAGAGAATGGTTTTCAAGAACTTTCAGAGTAAATTAAATAACTCCTAAAAGCTTGAAGTGGTAATAAATATTTAATGGCAAGAAAACAAGACAGTGGTGTATTTGAGAAGAAGACAAGACAGGAACACAGAAAGCAATCTCCCTTTAGAGGGTAGAAATAGAGCTATCCTAAACAGAATCAAAAACATGCTTGGTGTGGGTACAAACATTAAATGTCAGCGAAGACATAGGACCTATGTGTCAATTCAGATAGAAGATCAAGGAAGTTGACAAGCTGATGCTTCCAAGGCAGGAAATATTTGCATGAGTCAAATGTGAGGGGAAAAAAAAACCATGTAGGAAATCCTCCAAACAGGCAGGGATGCCACTTATGGCCCTGAGTAACCTGCAGAATGAATGGTGGCAATGTATAAGGATCGGCTCTTCATGCTGATGCTGTCCTTAAGAGAGCTTCTGAAGGTTTTAAGGCAGTACTAGTTGCATGGAGTTTAGCATTTAAGGCAGTACTAGTTGCATGGAGTTAGCACGTAGTCAAAGCAGATGGAAGCATAACCTTAAGAGTCTTGTCAAAGGAATGTGAAGACTCCTCAGTATCCTATCTCCCTCCTTGGTAAATGTTTATGTATGTTGTCACATTGGTGAAGGATTTCAAGACGGCCTGCTGTGTCTCACAAGCAATGCAACATAGTATCTCAAGGGGGAGAAAAAGAAATGAAATATTTCTTCTTTAATCACTTAGCATAATAATTATGACCCAGGCAATTTTTTAAAAGCACACGCACGCACGCACGCACACCATTGTAAAAGGTCTACCTTGTCACTCTCTTTCTGCGTGAAGAAATTTCCAGGTGCCACTGAACTGTGTGCATCAAATTTCAAATATAACCAAATCGGATTTAGAACTACTAATGGCTGTTCCATAGAAGAGCCCTTGCTTCAGCAACTTAGGAAATTACACTTGATTTTCTTTTGAGTGTAACTCAATTGTGCTTGAAATTGTTCATTTGAACCCTTCTAAACAAGAAGCAGGTGGTTAAATGCGGGCCCTATTTAACATTTACACAAAACGTTCCCAGCACAATGCACTGTTGCCCTTTGAATGTCAGCTGCCCTTCCCCTAGCTCTCACAGCCTGTCTGTCCTTCCCTGGTTATTTCACGTGACCTTGCTATACATCCCCGAAAGGAGAATTGACTCCAATGTAGTTACCTGCTAGGGAGTATTAGACGATTTTTATAGTCTTTCGGCTAAAGCTTTTAATATAGCCGAGTGCTGGTTACCGAAGCAGTTTAAGAAAAAGGAACTGCTGAGTTTGCCTTATTTTAAATGGAGAAACACAGAGTGACATAATCATATAAGATAGTGAACCGGAACGGGGAAATACAGCTTAGGTTCGCTAGACATCGGAAGCAAGGCTTTGCAAAAACTCATTTCAACCTTATGCGGCAGCCTAGGTCTTTGCTTTCACAAAATCCATGAGCTAGTTCATAGAACGCACGTGCCATAGCTCAACACTTCTTTTGCCAGAATATATGGGTGATACCATAAGCATCTGCTGAGAAGGCTGCTGCCTTGAGGCACTAGAAGTTTATATCTAGGTAGGAAGGCGATGTTCAGAAATGTCCACATAGTGTCTTTTCTTTTCTGTAGTAGTCTTTTATGGGAGCAGGATACATTTTCTCTCCCACTTCTCTCAACCCTCTGCCCTATCCTCTCACATCATAGAACCCTTGCTCACTAATGTGAAATCTTTCTCTATGCTCACTAAGGACTGACTCTGTGTCTCTAATGTCTAACGTTTACCCAGGATTCTGCTTGACACGCTTCCTCTCGTTATCCCTTGGTGACCTCCTTTGCTCTCTGCCTTTACCAAGGCAGAGAACTCCTGAACATGTGCATTTGTTCCAGACTTCCCCCCTAAGCTCCAGAACTGTTGATGCAAAACATACCACTCACTGCAAAGTCAGTAAAGGAGAGTCGATTCAAGTATGAGTGACCTTGGCTCAGAAACATGCAATTCAGCTACCCCAAAAAATAGGCTTCAAATGTGACAATGGCCGGGCGGTGGTGGCGCACGCCTTTAATCCCAGCACTCGGGAGGCAGAGCCAGGCGGATCTCTGTGAGTTCGAGGCCAGCCTGGGCTACCAAGTGAGTTCCAGGACAGGCGCAAAGCTACACAGAGAAACCCTGTCTCGAAAAAAACAAAAAAAACAAAAAAAAAAAAAAAAAAAAAACAAATGTGACAATGGTTTCCTGAAGTTCTCACAGTTACAGAACAAGAAAAAGCATATATCAAAGCACTTAGAATATATCAATGGAAGAACCATCAGGTGGATGGGTTATAGTCAAGTCAGAAATCTCTGCTACAGGTTTTTGATAGTACTTCACATCTTTTAAAAATTTAGTTTAGTGGAAGCTATCATTCTACAAACATATCCAAAGTGGTTTCATGTGACCGCTACAAGGATGTTCAGTAAGCCATCAATGAATATTCATCCAGGGAGCTAAACAAAGCCAAAGATGATTCGACTCTGAGTCAGACACATTCCAACTCTTCACAGTCATGAAGTTCCTATCAATCAGTCTTGAAGAATCCTGAACCCAGGTGTCTGTCACTCCCACCCCCTACTAAGGAAACCCAGTTCATAACTTCACTGTCTCACAGCTTCCTGATGCACCCACTCGAATGTGACAACATCACTTCAGAGGAAAGGATGCCACTTGGTTTTCAACTTTCTCTCTTTAGTGTATTGTTTTTGAGATCCAACTGGGCTGTTAGATGTCTTGGCATCTCTTTTTTCCAGGCACCTCTTTTTTCTGGGTACAATCCTGCTCTATGAACACCCCTCACTTTGTACTTCCCTTCATCTGATGAATATTTAGATTGTTTCCAGTTTGAAGCTATCTAAATCACTATTAAAAACCAAATGACAGACATTTGAATTCATAAGATTAATGAAGACCCATTTGTTAATTTGTTCATGTGTGGTGCAGTTTATGTTCTAACTGAACTCTGTCTACTCCAAAATAATAACAAATTCTATCCTATGAGTGGTAGAAGGTTCAGAGTTTTAGATTTTAGTTTGGAGTCTTCCAGGCATCCTAATCTAGTTCCCTGTTCATGATGGGAGGAAGGCTATCCCTGTATGAAGGGCCCATCACAGCAGCATCTTTCAAGAGTATCTTCCTATGTTTTAATATTGGCACCTTTATTAAGTTCACTTTGTCATGTGGTTTGGGGTCTGCACATCTATAAATATGCCACTATATCTATATATCTGCACATCTATAAATATGCCACTCATACATTATCTGCATCTTTAAAAGGAGCAACACAATGTTTCCAACAATGTCATTCTATTTTGATCTTGCTTTGGGCTGTGCTCAGTCTTTGAGCTTCAACAGACACTGGAGAATCAGATTTTCACTTTTGTTTTCGTTTATCCATCTTCCTTTCATGCGCCCCTCCATAACCCACTATGTCCGATTATTCCTTTCTGTTAGAATGTTTACTGATCTTGTCTGCTTGATCTTGTGCAGGTGGCCATAGCTACAGTGACTGCAATGGCCATGACATCACTTAACAGTGCTCTTCACCTTCTTCTGGCCCTTCTTTCACAATGTTCTCTAAACCTTAGGTGTGGGTTGACCATTTAAGACTCAGATCTCTGATCACTTTCTTAGTGCTTTGACGAGTTAGGAGTATTAATTTCTGACCACTGCAGAGAGAAAACTTCTGGCCAAGGTTGAGGGCAGCACTAATCTTTGGATACAAATATAAACATCTAGAAGATGGCTTGACAACATGTTGGTTTAGCAAAACTGTTGTTGTAGTAGGTCCTTCCCTCAGGTTTATGACCTGCAGAGTCATGGGCTTCTGACCAGGTTTACAGTACCAGGACGTATTTCCTCCTGTGGAGCAGGCTCCAAATCCAATTCAAACACAGTTGGTTGTCTCCATAGCGTTCATGCCACCATTGTTCCATTGAGTCCAGCATGCCTGACTGGATAGAGTAATAGCATGGAAGTTCACTGCTGTGTAATACCATTAATGGTTCTTCTCCCCTGGAAGCCTAAATAAACACTGGCTAGCACTATGAAAGCTAGCCAAAAGGGAAGAAATCTTCAGGTTAGTTCTAGCTTGATTTCCCTATGTCTTGTAACCACAGTGTATTGGGTCCTCAGCAGTAGGGTTTTACCATATAGTTCTGGTGGGCAACTCATGAGCAAAAAGAAAAAAGAAAGATAGTACTAAAACAAGCAAGCAAACAAACAAACAAACAAAAACCACCAACAACAGTAGTAGCCTATGGTTTGTTTTTTGCGGGAGAGGGAAGGTGGGGTGGGAAGCTCTGGAGTTTCCTTGACTAATAACTCATAAGGAGGTATCCCATGCCTGGTACTGAGATTTCAGTTTAACAACTCATGTCCTTTAGGGAAGGCATTTGTGTTCATTCATGTAGGATATCTCCATTCTTTGGTTATATTTTAAAATTATTTTGCAAACTACTGGGTTTCCACAGTGTTTTTGCTCTCCTTCTTTAAAAAATTTATTCTTCTCTCATACATTACATCCAGACCACAGTTTCCTGTCCTTCTACTCCTCCCTGTCTCTCCCACATACCTTTCCTCTCTCCCAGATCCAATCCTCCTCCGTTTCCCTTCAGCAAAGAGCAGGCCTTGCAGGGATATCAACTGAAGACAGCGTAACAAGCACCAATAAACTTAGGCACAAACCCTTATATCAAGGCTGGACAAGGCAACCCAGTACAAAGGAAAGTGTCCCAAGGGTAGGCAGAAGCATCAGAGATACCCCCAGTCCACTCCTAAGAACACCAGGAGTTGATTCTATGGGCTATGTTCTCTTGTGGTGTACAAAATCCCTCTGGCTCCTTTAATCCTTCTTCCCCTTCTTCTGAGGGATTACCAAGCTCTACCTAATGTTTGGCTGTGGGTATCTGCATCTGCTCCCATTGATTGCTGGATGAAGTCTCTCTGATGATGATTGGGCTAGGCTCTGATCTCTGAGTATAGCAGAATACCATTAATAATGATTTCATTGACTTTTTTCTCTTTTTTTTTGCCAGTCTTGTTTGGTTCTATCCTGGGTCTCTGGACTGTGTGGCCTCTGGTTCCTGGTCATCCAGGTAGTGTCATGTGTGGGTTACCGCTTGTGGCATGGGCCTCGAGTTGACCCAGTTATTGGTTAGCTACTCCCACAAGTTCTAAGCCACCAGCTCATTTTGTGGGCAGGACAAATAGTAGGCTGAAGTTATTGTGGCTGGGTTGATGTCCCAGTCTCACCACTGGAAGCCTTGCCTGGTTACGGAAGGTGGCCGGTTCAGGCTGCTTACCATCACCACCCTCATTACTAGGAGACTTTGCAATGGTCACTCTTGTAGGTTCCAGGAAGTTTCCACTGCAGGAGATTTCCACATTGCTTCTCCAAAGTCCCCCAATTCTAGTGACCTCTTTCAGTACTCTCTCCTTCCATCACCCCACCTCCATCTGATCCCTCCTATTTCCATTCCCACCCACCCCCAGTCCACCTGTAAAATCTATTCTATTTTCCATTCCCGGGGAGATACATGCACCCCCTCCTTGTTACTTAGCTTCTTTAGATCTGTAGATTGTAGCATGATTATCCTTTACTTAACAGTTGGCATTCACTTATGAGTGAGTACATAGCATGTTGTCTTCCTGGATCTGGGTTCCCTCACTCAGGATGATTTTTTTTCTAGTTCCACCTATTTGCCTGCAAGTTTTGTGATGTCATTTATATTTTTTAACAGCTGGGTAATACTCCATTGTGTAAATGTGTTGCATTTTCTTTATCCATTCTTTGGTTGAGGCATATCTAGGTTGTTTCCATTTCTGGCTATTATAGATAAAGCTGATGTGAACATAGTTAACAAGAGTCCTTGTAGTAAGATAGAGTATCCTTTAGGTATATGCCCAAGAGTGGTATAGCTGGATCTTGAGGTAGATGGATTCACTATTTTCTGAGGAATTGCCATGTTGATTTCCATAGTGGATGTATAAGTTTGCACTCACACCAACAGTGGAGGAGTGTTCCCCTTGCTCCACATCCTTTTCAGTATCAGCTGTCACCAGTGCTTTTTTTTTTTATCTTAGTCATTCTGACAGGTGCAAGATGAAATCTCAGAGTTGTTTTGATTTGCATTTCCCTGGTGGCTAAGGAGGTTAAACATTTCTTTAAGTGATTCTTGGCCATTTGAGATTCCTCTGTTGAGAATTCTCTGTTTAGATCTGTACTCCATTTTAAAAATTGTGTTATTTGGTTTGTTGATGTCTAGTTTCTTGAGTTATTTATATATTTTGGATATTAGCCCTCTGTCAGATGTGGGTTTCTTAAAGACCTTTTCCCATTCTGTGGGCTGCTATTTTGTCATTTTGACAGTGTCCTTTGTCTTACAGAGGCTTTTCAATTTCATGAGGTCCCATCTTTTAATTGTTGATCTTAGTGCCTGCATGGTTGGTGTTTTGTTTAGGAAGCTATCTCCTGTGCCAATGAGTTCAAGGCTATTCTCCACTTTCTTGTCTATCAGATTCAGTGTATCTAGTTTTATGTTGAGGTCTTTGATCCACTTTGACTTGAGTTTTGTGTAGGTTGATAGATATGGATCTATTTTCATTCTTCTACATTCCTACATCCAGTTAGAGCAGTACCATTTGTTGAAGATGCTTTCTTTTTTCCATTGTATAATTTTGGTTTCTTTGTTAAAACCAAGTGTCCATAGATGTGTGGATTTACTTCTGGGTCTTTGATTTGATTCCATTGATAACCTGTCTGTTTTTATGCCAATACCATAAGTTTTTTTTATTACTCTAGTTCTGTAGTACAGCTTGAAATAAGGGAAGGTGATACTTCTGGAAGTTCTTTTGTTGTACAAGTATAGTTATTCTGGGTTTTTTGCTTTTCCATATGAAGTTGAGTAGTTCTTTCAAAGTCTTTAAAGAATTGTGATGGAATTTTGATGGGGATTGCATTGAATCTGCAGATTGCTTTTGGTAAGATGATCATTTTTACTGTGTTAATCCTACCAATCCATGAGCACACGGGAGATGTTTCCATTTTCTGATATCTTCTCCAATTTTTTTCTTCAAAGCCTTGAAATTCTTGTCATACAGGTCTTTCACTTGCTTGGTTGGAGTTATCCCAAGAAATTTTGTATTATTTGTGGCTATTGTGAAGGGTATTGTTTCCCTGATGTCTTTTTTCAATCAAAGATTTATTTATTTATTTTATGTATGACTGCTCTATCTGCATGTATACCTTTATGCCAGAAGAGGGCATTAGATCCCACTAGAGATGGTTGTGAGTCACCATGTGCTTGTGGAAATTGAACGCAGGACCAGTGCTCTTAACCACTGAGCCATCTGTACAGCCTCTGTTTCCCTGATTTCTTTCTTAGCCCTTTTATCATTTGTATAGAAGAAGGCTACTGATTTTTTTTTTAGTTACTCCTATATCCAGCCTCTTCACTGAAGGTGTTTATCAGCTGTAAGAGTTCTCTGGAACAATTTTTGGGGTTGCTTATGTATACTATCATATCATCTGTGAGTAATGATACTTTGACGTCTTCCTTTCCATTTCTATCCCCTTGATTATCTTTAGTTGTCTTATTGCTCTAGCTAGAACTTCAAGTACTATACTGAATAGCTACACAGAGAGTGAATAACCTTGTCTTTCTTATTCCTGATTTTAGTGGAACTTCTTTGAGTTTCTCTCCATTTGTTGTTGGCTATCAGCTCACTGTATATTGCTTTTACTATGTTTAGGTATGTTGTTTGTATTCCTGATCTCTCAAGACCTTTATTATGATAGAGTGCTGGATTTTGTCAAAGGCTTTTTCATTATCTATTGAGATAATCATGTGTTTTGTTTTTTTCTGTCAGTTTGTTCATATTGTGGATTACATAGATAGATTTTAGTATGATGAGCCATCCCTGCATCTCTGGGATGAAGCATGTGTTTTTGGATTTAGCTTTCAAGTATTTTATTGAGTATTTTTGCATCTATGTTCGTAAGGGAAATTGGTCTATAATTCTCTTTCTTTGTTGTGTCTTTGTGTGGTTTGGGTATCAGGGTGACTGTGGCCTCATAAAATGAATTTGGCAATGGTCCTTCTGTTTCTGTTTTGTGAAATAATTTGAGTACTGATATTAACTCTTTTTTGAAGGTCTGGTAGGATTTTGTACTAAAACCATCTGGCCCTGGGATTTTTTTGGTTGGGGGACTTTCAATGATTGCTTCTATTTCCTTGGTTGTTATGGGTCTATTAAAATTGTTTATCTGGTCTTGATTTAACTTTGAGAAAATTGTCCATTTCTTTAAGATTTTCCAATTTTGTTGAGTCCAGGTTTTTAAAGTATGACCTAATGATTCTTTGGGTTTCCTTGGTTTCTGTTGTTATGTCCCTCTTTTGCTGATTTTGTTAATTTGGATGCTCTCTCTCGTCTTTTAGTTAGTTTGAATAAGGGTTTGTCTTGTTGATTTTTCAAAGACCCACCTCTTTGTTCCTTTGATTATTTGTATTGTTCTCTTTGTTCTTAATTTATTTATTTCATCCCTGAGTTTGATTATTTTCTGTCATCCACTCCTCTTAGATGTGTCTCCTTCTTTTGTTCTAGAGCTTTCAGATATGCTATTAAGTCACTGGTATGAGAATTATCTAATTTCTCCATGCAGGCCCTTAGTGCTATGAATTTTCCTCTTAGCACTGTTCTCATTGTGTCCCATAGGTTTGGGTATGCTGTGCATTTATATTCTTTGAATTCTAAGAAGTCTTTCACTTCTTTATTTCTTCCTTGATCCAGTGGTAATTCAGTTTCCATGGGCTTCTAGGCTTTCTGGTGTTTCTATTTCTGTTGAAATCCAACTTTAATACATGGTGGTCTGATAGGATACAGGGGTTTATTTCAATTTTCTTGGATCTGTTTAGACTTGCTTTGTGAATAAGTATGTGGTCAGTTTTGGAGAAGGTTCCCCGATGTGTTAAGAAGAAGGTATATTCTTTTGTATTTGGGTGAAATATTCTGCAGATATCTGTTAGGTCAATCTGAAGCCTCCCACTATTAATATGTGGGATTCAATATATGATGTAATCTTTATTAATGTTTCTTTTGCAAATGTTGGTGTTCTTGTATTTGAGGCATAGATGTTTAGAACTGAGATGTCATTCTGGTAAATTTTTTCCTTTAATGAGTATAAAATGTCATTCTCTATCTCTTTTGAATAATTTTGATTTGAAGTCTATTTTGTTACATATTAGGGTAGCTACACCAGCTTGCTTGTTAGTTACATTTGAATGGAAAAATCTTTTTAGAACCCTTTCTCTGAGGTAATGTCTATCTTTGATATTGAGGTGTATTTCTTGTATGCAGCAGAAGGATGGATCCTGTTTTTGTATCCATTCTGTTAGCCACTATCTTTTTATAGACAAATTGAATTCATTGATATTGAGAGATACTAATAACCACTGGTTGTTTATTCCTGTTATTATATTGTTGATGTTGGTGGTAGTAGTATGTGTGTGTGTGTGTGTGTGTGTGTGTGTGTGTGTGTGTGTGTGTGTGTGTATGTGTGTGTGTTGGGGGGTTCCCTCCCTTGAATTTTGCTTGTATAAGATTGTCTATCTATTGCCTGTCTTCTCCTGGCTATAGTTAACTTCCTTCATTTGGAGTTTTCCTTCTATTACATTCTGTAGGGCTGGATTTGTGAATAGATATTGAACTTTAACTTCTTCATGAATTATCTTTTTTTCTCTACCTATGGTGATTGAAAGTTTTGCTGGGTATATTATTCTGGACTATCATCATCATCTCTTAGAGTCTGAAAGGCATCTGTCCAGGCCCTTCTGGCTTTTAGAGTCTTCATTGAGAAGTTCAGTGTAATTCTTATAGCTGTCTTTATATATCACTTGCCCTTTTTCCCTTTTTCCCTTGTAGCTTTTAATATTTGTTTTTTTTTGTCCTGTATATTTAGTGTTTTGATTATTGTGTGATGTGGGGACTTTATTTTCTGATCCAATCTACTTGGTGTTCAGCAAGCTTCCTGTACCTTTATAGGCATGTCCTTCTTTAGGTTAGGGAAATTTTCTTCTATAATTTTATTAAATATATTTTCTGGATTTATGAACTGGGATTCTTCTCTTTCTTCTATTCCTATTATTGTTAGGTTTGGTCTTTCCATGGTGCCCCAGATTTCTTGGATACTTTGTGTTAGGAGTTTTTTAGGTTTAACATTTTCTATGACTAATGAATCTATTTCTTTTATTGTATCTTTAATGCCTGAGATTCTCTCTTCCATCTCTTGTATTCTTTTGGTGATGCTTGCTTGAGTCTGTAGTTCCTGTTTCTTATCCAGATTTTACATTTCCTAAGTTCTCTCAGTTTGTGTTTTTTTTTTATTGCTTCTATTTTGGTTTTCATGTCTTGAATAGTTTCCTTCACCTGTTTGTTTTTTTTCTTGGCTTTCTTGGCACTCGTTAAGGGATTTGTTGATTTCCTCTAATTTTTTGGTTGTCTTTTCCTCAATTTCTTTAAAGCAACTTTTAATTTCCTCTCTAAGGACCCCTGTCATATTCATAAAGTTGTTTTTTTTTTTTTTTTTTTTTTTTTTTTTTTTTTTGGTTTTTCGAGACAGGGTTTCTCTGTGTAGCTTTGCGCCTCTCCTGGAACTCACTTGGTAGCCCAGGCTGGCCTCGAACTCACAGCGATCCGCCTGGCTCTGCCTCCCGAGTGCTGGGATTAAAGGCGTGCGCCACCACTGCCCGGCTCATAAAGTTGTTTTTAAGGTCGTATTCTTGTGTGTTCGCTGTGTTGGAATATTCTTGCTGTGGTAGGATAGCTAGGTTCTGATGGTGCATATTACCCTGGCTATTGTTGACTATATTTTTACCCTGACATTTAGGCATCTGGGTTTGGAATGATTAGTTCTAGTCCCTGATTTCTGAGTTTGTCTTTGTTGGATAGGTGTTTTGTTTCTAGGTTTCTGTTTCCTCTTTGGTTTTCTAGTCTTTGTAGCCTGGATTTCAGGATGCTAATGTGACTTCTGATCCAGTAGTGATCAAGTTTGGAGTTGGTCTCTTCTGGTTGTTAGCTTGGCCTTTGGTGCAGCAAGGGGTCTCTATTCATCTAATTGATGTGGTCTGTATCTGGTCTTCTGACTGCTGTGGCCTGCACCTGAGCAGCAGTCTGTTCAAGCTTGTATGGCTTGTCCCTGTTCTAACTGGTGCAGCTTGCCCCTGAGTGGTGGAAGTCAACTGGGGTTGGTTGCAGGGCCCAGCAGCAGGGCTGGGAACCAGCTAGGATGGTGGGTATGGGCTGCAGGAAGGGTCCTGGGGAACAGAATCCAGGGAGGGCAGCAGTTCTGCTGGCAGACAGGTCACTCACTGGTTCTGACTGGTATGGCCTACCTCTGAGTGGCAGAAGTCCTGTACCTCCTTCTTGAGGCTAGGAAGATTTTCTTCTATGATTTTGTTGAAAACAGTTTCTGAACTTTTGACCCGTGTTTCTCCTTGCTCTATTCCTGGTATTCTGAGATTTGGTCTTTTCATAGTGTCCCAGATTTTCTGGAAATTTTATGCCTGGCTTTTTTTTAGGTCTAATATTTTCTTTGTATGAAGTATCCATTTCTTCTATCTTGTCTTCAATGCTGAGATTTTTCTCATTCACCTTTTATAATCTGTGGGTGAGGCTTACCTTCATGGTTCCTGATCAAGTTCCTAAATTTTCCACTTCTATTTTCCCTCAGCTTGAGCTTTTGTTATTGATTCTTTTCCCACTTTCCTATCTTGAACAGTTTTCTTCATTTCATTCTATTCTTTGGGTTTTTATAGATTCATGAATAGACTTATTCATATTCTCTTTAAGGTCCTTGAACATTTTGATGATAGTTATTTTGAAGTCCTTGTCTTGTGCTTTAGCTACATGGCATTTTCAGGACCTACTGTAATAGGGTTTCTGGGTGCAAGTGGAGACATTTTGTCCTAGCTCTTATTGTGTTTTCATGCTTCTGTCTAGCCATTTGGATTTGGAATCATTGCAATTCTTAGTCTTGATATCTGGTCTTGTCTTTATTGGGTGGATTTTCCTGTCCTTGCTTTTTGTTGCCCTCTCTGGGTCTTAGGAGCATCTGATAGCTATGGGTTGCTTGGTAGGGAGTCCTCCAAGTCTCTGCCAGGTGTCACTACTGGGGTTCCTGAGTAGAACTTGTTTCTACCTATTGGAAACTGACAGGCAGGAATGGAGATTGGCTTGAAGGGTGGGGACCTGAAAGGGTCCCCAGGAGGGAGGAAGTTGAGTCTTCTATGAGGATCTGTGGAATCACAGGAAATAGAGGAAAAGAAGGAAGATAGGCCACTGCATGTGGTCTGCTACAGGGATGGGGATGACATGACATTGGGGAATTGGAATTGAATGATGGGAAGAAGAGTGAAGATTGCCTATTTTTCCCTGGCTAGTGTGTTTCCAGGGAGAGAGTGGCTTGGGTACTGGTGGGTGAGAGAAAGGGATGGGGTGAGGAAGGGTGTGGGAGAGAATCTGCTTCCTCTTGTGCTTATTATAAAACTTGTAGGGGCCGCAGGGATGGCTCAGTGGTTAAGAGCACTGGTTGCTCTTCCAGAGGATCTGGGTTCAATTTCTCAGCACCACATGACAACTCACAACTGTCTGTAAGTCTACTTCCAGGGCATCTAACACCCTCATACAGACACACATACAAGTCAAACACCAATGCCCATAAAAATAAATAAGTACAAATTTGAAAAATAAATAAAATTTATAATATATTGATATTTTTTAAAACAAGTATGTTTTATATAATTAAATCTTAAAAGTTAAAAAAAGTAGTTTCTTGCTCCCTCCCCCATGATATTAGTCATTTCATGGTATAGTTCTGAGTTTTGATATTCCTCAATTGTACTTTTGCTTTACCATTATTTATGGAGTATTGAATTCTCTCTGTATCTTTAATTTGCAAATATCATAATTTTTTAGAGGATTCTTTCACTGGGCATAGAATTGCTACCAGGGGGAATGTGTCTATGTGTGGTATGTGTACATGTGTGCATATATGTGTGTATTCATGTGTGTGTGTGTGTGTGTGTGTGCGCGTGTGTGTATGTGTGTGTGAGTGTGTGTGTATGTGTGTGTGAGTGTGTGTGTGTATGTGTGTGTGTGTGTGTGTGTGTGTGTGTGTGTGTGTGTGTGTGCCTATGAATAGGGGACTGGGTTGATTTTGACATCTTTTTCCATTGCTTTCCACTTCATTTACTGATGTAGTTTCTTTCTCTTAATCCAGAGCTCACCAATTCCTGCTAGGCGAGCTAGCCAGCTCACCCTTGACATCCTTTGTGTCTGCCTCCTGAGTGCTGAAATTACAACTGGCTGCTATGTTTGCCTAGCTTTTAAGTATCTTCTAGACATCCAAGCAAGCACTTTCTCCAATTAGCCACCCCCATGCTGCTATACCATTTTTTCATTTCTTATTTACTATTTTGTCAAGATGTTTCATTAATTCCAAATTCTCATTGTTTCTGAGGTCAGTTGTAACTCTTCGTTGCTATGGATCCATTTTTCCATTTTAACTTTTAAATAAAAATTCATAAACCTTATTCACTGACAATTTCATACATGTATTTAGTGTATTTGGATTACTCCTTCCTCTGTATCTTTTCTAATCCCTGTCAACATCTTTGTTCTCCCTATTGATCCCTTCCCACATTCATGTTTTTAAAATTATTTTGTGATGCACTGAATTTAACTAAGGCCACCTGTGTGGCCATTTGTTTAGAGGTACATGCTACAGTCTGGTGGGCTTACCAGTTGACAGGAAACTGAAGATAGTATCTCCTTGTCTTCCAGAATCAACAGTGAGAGGTAGGTCACATCGATGGGCCTGTTCTTATGAAGAGCTAGTGCTGTTAACTGCAACTGATATGAGTTCATGCTTGCAATTGTGTCTTGCCCAGATTGGTGTTTGGAAGTCCTTCTCCCTAACTCCTGGCTTTCATTCTTTCTGTTTCCTCTTCTATGGTGTTTCCAAAGCCTTAGAGTAGGGTAATATAAATGTCTTGCTTGAAGATGACTAGCCAACCACTACTTGTTATCACCACCAGTATTGATTGCTACTCCCTGGAAAGAAAGACTTCTCTGAAGAAGGCTGAGAGTAACATTTGTCTGCAAACACAAACATACTTAGTTTTTCACTATGTAAATTTAATTAAGCAGCAGGTTTAAACTCCCCTCTAAGGCTTGTGACATGCAAACCATGACTACAGTACCAGGCATGGGTTCCCTCCCGTGGAGCACATCTCTAATGCAATCAGAGTTTTTACCTCTCTGACGGTCACGTCCTGTTGCACAATTGTCTTGTCTGCTAGATTGGTCTCATAGTTTGTATGATTCACAACTGAGTAAGATTGTTGACGTGTCATGGGTGTCTTGTTCACACTCCTACCTCTCCTGGGCAGTATGCATTGTACTTTCTGGCACAATGAAAACCTAACAGAGGGGGAGGAGACCTCCAGCTCACTTTAAGCTTGACTGCTTTGACTCTTGTAATCAAGGTGTGTGACAGCACAAAAGGGTCTTAACTAGTTTTTCTTCTTTAACAGCTTTTCAGCAATGAGATTGTAATGAATTTAGTGATTTTTTTGTTTGTTTGTTAACTGATGTTTGTTACATTAAACTTTTTGCTTTGTGTTTACAAGTTTAAATGACTTTTGGAAATTTTTCTGGACTCCGTTTTTTACACATATGTATTATCCGATCCCCTCTTCTATCTTTGAGGTATTTGAAATCCATGCAAATCACTCAACTTGATATTGTTCTGGAGGCTCCCAAATCTCCATTCATTGTTTCTGGGTGTCATATGGTTTCAGTTCTTTTGTTTATATTGATAAGTTCACTATTGCTTTATTTTGAGTTTTCTTTCAAAAAAGCATTTATTTATGTTTTGTTTGGGTATGAATGCATGCACATGTGCCACCATACTATACTCTGTGTACATGGAGAAAAACTTAAAGGAATTGGTTCTCTCCACCATATGGGGTCTGGGGACTGAACTAAAGCCATGAAACTTAGCTACAAAAAGCCCTTACCCAGTGAACCATGTGACTGACCTTTCTTTGTGTTAATAGCTAATCTAATATATCCTCCAATAAAACTGTATTTCAGATGTGAATGTCCTGAAATAAAATATATATAGAGAAATATCACTTGTTTCTTGTATTTTAATGCCGTCTGCTTGTTTTTCCATTTATTTTTATGCTTGAATATATCCATAGTGTTGTTATCCAGTTTTGGTCTTTCTCTGCATCTCTTCTTTACAATCATTATTTCTTTTCCCATGGATAACTTTATTCTTTATATATTTAGGTTTTTTTCTTGCTCAATGCTTACAATGTAACATCTGCATAATTGTGTGGGCAACTTTCATTGACGTCCTTCCTGAAGTGTTGAACTTTGATTTATAAGCATTTTAAGGGGCACAGAGAATAGTTTGTTCCTTTCAAGCCTGAATTTTCCTGCCTTGTTGGGAAAGGTGTGTTGTAACCATGACTCCAGACCAGCTTAGTTGGTCTTAGTTGTAACACTGTGGCCTTCCTGAGATTTCAACAGGATGGCCAATTCTAATAAACATAAAAGATGCTCTACTTGCCAGTACTACACCTCCTCAGTGCAGTGTGAGCTCCAAAAGTTGCCATGTCTACAGTTTCACAATAATTGTCCTTTACAGATCATATAGTAACCTAAGTTTGTGCCATGTAGCATTTAGGAAAAGCCTAAAGGAGACTGTCATATAGACTTCAGAAGCTGTTTTCTGTGAACCATTCTCTGGTTCTTTAAATAAGAGGCATCTCCATCTTCTCAATATCTTTCCTTTCAATTCAGCAAGATAGTCAAGGCCAACATGCTTCTCCCTCTCTTGTTTTAGTCTTCCACGATGTACCTCTAGGAGAGCAAGCTGACTGTGCTTCATGTAGTCTTTATCTTAGGGACTGTATGTAACCCTAGACTGCCACCTGTTGTTGATGTGTAAAGAAGTTTTAGGTCCATGTATCTATCTATACACACACACACACACACACACACACACACACACACATACACGCACTCACACACACACACATAATCTCTCACATACACTCAAACCACACATGCACTCACACACACACTCACATATACACCACATACATATATTTACATGTCTTTCATTGCTATATTTTACATGTGACATATATTTTAAATCACATGTTCTTGCTCAGTTTTTTTAGGTGTTTATGATAAGAGGTCAATCATAGTGCCACATAATCTACCAGAGTAGAAGCAGAAGTCCCTGTTTTGACTTTTACAGTTCTTAGCACATTGTATTTGTTTTGTTCACCTAAATGCTATTCCATCTATTCCATTCTACTAGATTGTTTTTAGCCTATATCAAATCAAATACTATAGATAAGTACATAAAGTACAATTTGAACACATTCAAATCATTAAAGTGTGTTTATATCACTGAGAAAGAAAATAAATAGGGGTGAAATTAAAGTGTAATAAAAAGATCACAAGGGTTTCAAGATTATTTCTTCATGTTGAAGTGCTGGAACAGACAGGTAGTGGGAGATGATGAATGACCATTTTTGAGAATGGACCTCATATAAGCAGTGTAAACATCATCAAAATGATCCTTGTCATGTTCAACTTTGTTGTAGGCATTGCTGGGAGGTAATATTTTGCGCTGTGCCTACATTACCTGGCTCTTTAAGCATTAATTCTTAATGAAATTTCCAGTTTTATAGCCCTCCAGAACAAAACCATTGATTATTATTCTAAAGGAATGTAGGTAATTATACATATGTTTGACACTTCTATCTTATTTCTGACAGCTATACCTTTCCTCTCTAGAAGGTTGGGGGCTGGAGTGGCAGGTGCCTGGCATGCCCTCCATGTGACATCTGTGTGCCTCTATCTTACTCCTACTTCTTTTTCTTTCCAATGGGGTATGGTTTTCCTTTCCTGGACTTTCTTACTGTAGAAGCCTTAGAGTGGAGGAAGGCTTACAGTAGTCAGGATCAGTTTAAATGGGAACAGAATATATATATATATATATCTTCCTTCTTCCCATGGTTTACCCACCTCTGAATCATTAGCCACACAAAACCTGGCACACGGTCCTTTGAGGCTAGCCTCATAACACCTCAGCTTGGTTATGGAAAGTTGAGGAAGACAGCTTTAGGGACGGTTTGACCGTGTCCAGCAGAATTCAGTTCTATATTGATATGCCTTTTTGATGCATAGTCTAATGTACTCTGAACTACTTTCAGTTGGCTTCCATTCCACTGATATATCTAAAGGCAACTGTACAGGGACTATGTGCTTGCTGGTGTATGTACAATCAGTATTAATTGGCTAATAACCATTAGGTGTTAACATTTTTGGTATCATTCACCTCATCCTCCTGCTAAATTATCTGATACAAGCATCTTTGAAGTTGATCTTTAGCATTACAAAAACTAGGTACTTTCTCCAAAGATATATTTTTTTTTAAGCTTTTGTTCTCAAAGATACAGATCCTAGCAATAATTATTTTTCCTCTGGTTACTGATATGTTAAGAATCAAATGAGTCTTCTTAACATCACAAAATAAATTACATGTGCATATCTACCCATTAGCTTTTGCATCCAGTACAAAGGTCTTTAAAGACTACTTGTAGCTTCCATGTTAAATAAATATTTTGGGAGAAGAAATGCAAGTTTTTCTTGGGAAGGGAGCAGATGTGCACTGTGCATCTATTTTGATGTGTAAGTTATTTTCATTTACCTTTGTAGGTGGAATGTATTTTCCCCCAAATGATGGCAACAATGATTTTGATCTCATGGTCCTCTAGAACTGTGCCACTTGCCAATCTGTAGAATCTGTTTTCCTTAACTTGAATTCAGGAATTTGTATAACTGAAAATTACAAAACAAAAGTGACCCAAATGATCTCTGAGGATAACTCATGAGAGATACTGCATCTTGCTGGCTCACAGGCTTACTCTTAAAACCTAGTTACCACATCGTGAGGAAGCCCAGAACACACAGAAATATTATAATGTAGATACTCTATATGACAGTCCCACATGAGGTTCTCCCACAACATCTAGAATCAAACAGTAGACATGTCTGAGAAAGCAAGTCTTCTAAGGATTCTAAGCCCCAGTCAATAAATTACTTATAAACTTAAATCTATCAGCTGCTATCTCAAATATCATGAAGCAAATAATAAATGTGAATGTCGTCTTAGTTTTTGAGTTTCCTCTGTTAAGGCTGAGTTGAACATAGAAGAAATTCTCACAGAATATTCCTGAAATTGCATATTTTAAAGGAAAATCAATGTCACTCTTTATGGCATTGGTTTTAGGTGGTTTTTATGGGAACAGTAGATAGCTGGAACACATTTTGTTTCCAGGAGTGAAGTAAAGCCCAAACCAGATTAATCTAGGTGGTAATAGATCTAGGATTGAGGCAGGTGAGGATGGACAGTATCTTTACAAAAGCCCAGAGAAATTCAGAGAGAAAGAGGAAATCTAATGGACCTTGAGAAGCCTGCTGCTGCTGGAAACGAGTGAGGAGGAAGTCACAGGAAGACGGAGGGGAAGAACTCTCATACACACTGGCACAAAGTTTAGCAACAAGATCTCCTGCAGTGAGGTGAAAATAGGAAATGTACCTATTTTCCTAGCTAAGGAGTATTGCAGAGAGAGGCTTGAAAGTGGTTTGCCTACCGTCTGTTTCTAACTGCCTGTAGTAAAATTCAAGGAAAAGAGATGAGCTAAAGAAAGAAATGTTATATATAAAGTCTCCAGGACTTGCTGGGTTGGAAAAGAAAACTGTATCTCATTCCCAGCCTCTCCAGATGGCAAATGATGCTAAATTAAGACATGGCTTCTGAACAGAGATCAAATCCAGGGTGCTGTCAAGAAAACATGAACGAAAGAGAAATACCTTTTGTTAAGGCTCCATTGAGTTCTGAGCTAGTGTGCCATAGGTCATTTTAAACAGACAAAAGACCATCATGCGACAGTTTTGTGGTGTTTCTCCCAGATTCCTTCCGTGAAATAATAAGCTTTCCGGGAATCTTAGTAGTGTTCTTAAAGAGAGCCCATGTTTTGTTTCGTTTGTTGGTTTGCTTTTTTTTTGAAGATTTATCTCAATGAGATTTTATGCATGTGGCTTTTGTCTAATTGAATAGATTATAAATTGATTCATAAGGAATACACCAATGTTTAAAGGAATTGTATCACCTGGTGCTGACAAGAATAGAGACAGTATCTCTGGAAGAGGAAAGCAGACCATGAGAATGATTCAACTACAAGGATGACCTACATCTTATGGCACAGAAAGGATGTATAGTGATTGATAGAGTCCAAATATAGAGTAGACGGCCATGAAGAATTCTTTGGTAGTAGGTCTGAGCCATAACCAAGGAACTGGGAACATGTACTAGGCTATATTATATAATGATTATGGACCAGGGACTGCTATGTTTTACCTGTTGGCTCGTTTTCAAATGAGCACACTTCCTGATCCTCCATCTACCACATCATTACACGTCAGCCATGTGTGGAGTTCAGTTCACATATCATCAGATCAATGGGATTAGCATCCAGGGTGGAAACCTTGGGGGACCATGCTCTAAGGACTTTTTCTGATTTGGAGACTAAGGCGCTGGACCTTAAGCCTAAGTATGATGGCTTTGGGAAGTGGTCTATGCAGAGGAACGTGTAGCTAGAGTTTTTCTGGTCCTGCCTGGCCCACAGTCAGGACAAATCTCTCTCACCCGCCAGTCCCACAGCCACTCAGACCCAACCAAGTAAACACACAGAAACTTATATTATTTATAAATTGTATTGCCATGGCAGGCTTCTTGTTATCTGTTTTTATATCTTAAATTAACGCATTTCTATTAATCTATAAGTTGCCATGTGGCTCGTGGCTTACCTGTATCTTAACATCTGCTTTTCATGGCTGTGGCTGGCAGCGTCTCTCTGGCTCAGTCTTCCTGTTCTCAGAATTCTTCTCTCTCCTTGTCCTGCCTATACTTCCTGCCTGGCTACTGGCAAATCAGTGTTTTATTTATTAACCAATCAGAGCAACACATTTAACATACAGAACATCCCACAGCAGGAATGAGAGTATTTTACTTGTGGAAAGATGGCAATTGTGGCCTGAAAGTGGGATTGTGTAAGAATAGGTTCCATAGTGCTTTGGTGTCAAATGCTGGACTAGAGCCTTGACTCTTCTGTACTAATAAACCCTTGCCCATGCCATGAAACAGGATAAGTTTTCACAATTACAGCAAGAGTAAAATCCTGCTAAAATCAGGTTGTGTGGCTCATGGGGCTAGATCCTATAAAGAAACGGACCCTTTACTCCTTTCCTTTAGAATGCTTGCTTGCCTCTGGGATTCAGGATCCGTAGTGTGAAGAAGTGGAAGAGGTCAAATGTAGATGTCTTGTTTGAGGGCACCAGCTAGTAATTCAGACAAGAACCTGAATCAATTGCCTGAGTATGTGAGTGGTCTATGAGCCTGCTCAGAGTCTTTCAGTAGAGCAGAGATGAGCTAACCCTAAGACATTTTAGGTGATTTGAATAATAAATGTCCCCTACAGTCTCAGGCATTTGAATATGTGGCCCCTAGTTAGTAGAACCACTATGGGAAGGATTAGTAGGTGTGGCCTTGATGGAGAAGGCATGTGACTAGAGGCAGGCTTTGAGAGTTTGAGTTCACTCTCTCTGCTTTGTACCTTCATTCAAAATATGAGACCTCAGCTCTTGCTTGCCTCCACTCCACCATAATAAATTTTATCTCTCCAGAACTGTATGCCAAAATAAACTCTTTCCTCTACAAGTTCCCTTGCTCATGGTGTTTTACCACAGCAATAGAAAAGTCACTAAGATAGACACTCATCGGATTCCAGGTGTGATGGTTTGAATGAGAATGACCCCCATTTCAAAAAGGTTCCTTTTTGAAAGCTTGGTCCCTAGTTGGTGGAACTGTTTAGGGAAGGATTAGGAGGCATTACTTTCCTAGAGGAAGTGCATCACTGGGGGTGGGCTTTGAGATTTTGAAAGTCCATACCATTCCTACTCTCCCCTTCTCTCTACCTCATGCTTGTGGATCTCATGTAAACTCTCAGCTACTAATTCAGAGCCTTGCCCGCCTGTTGCTATCTACCCTACCATGATGTTCATAAACTCGAACCCACTGAGAGCCTCCAATTAAATCCTTTTTTTTATAAGTTGCCTTGGTTCTGGTTTCTCTTTGGATCAATAGAAAAGTAACTAAGATACTAAGGTTATGAGCAAAATGATTGTTTTTTTTTTATAAAACAATATATGACCCATCTACTTTACTAATGAGGAAGTTGGTTGGCAGTCATGTGCTCTATTAGAGGCAAAACTGAGCTTACACTACAGTGTATATTGAGACCTGAGATTCTTCTACTGTTCAAGCTACTCTTGAATTAGGGCATAGGATGGCCAGAAGGACACTGAATTGAACTAGAAAGTCCATTAAGCTCTGGTTTGAGAAAACTGAGCCCAGTAGAATAAGGACAAGGTTTGCATCTTGCCAAAGTGGAGGACTCTCTTGAAATAAGAGAAACATGTTCTTTATCTTTTTTAAAATATATGGTCCTCAAGCCTGTGAGATGGCCTTGTGGGTAAAGGTGATTACCTAAATTCAACCCTCTGGATCGACACAGAAGAAAGAGAAAATTGGCCCCTGAAAGTTTTCTTCTGAAATCCACAAGCATACAGTGGCACCTGCACACACACACACACACACACACACACACACACACACACACACACACACACACACGTATGCATGCATGCACACACAAATAATTTTTGAAGTGTTTATTCACTGTAAGTGATTATTTTACTTCTATAGGAAGATGTGACATCACAGCAGATATGAAGCATTTCTCTGTGCTGGTCCACGAAGGATCTTGAAGTAGAAGCTGCCCAGAATAAAGAGTAAAATTGGAAGGTCTGTGGGAAAGCCGTTTGGTTCACTTGTTGAGAAACATGCATGGGCGATTTTCACAGCTCAGAATTATCAGGGAGGAAGAAAGGGAACAGGAGTGGATACAGCTTGTGTTGTATCACACATTTTTATTCATTAATATTGTTCCCAAAATATATGAAATAAAATGTAAAATACATTGCAATGTAATAAAACTATAAACATGTTTTGTACAAAACAATATTGAACAGTCCTCACTTGAATTTTCTGGCTGTTTATAGACAATCTACAGTTGCCTGATCCATGACATCCTCTTGGGAGCAATGTATCCACCTCATGATCTTTCATGGACCAGCACAGAGAAGCTCTTTGTGTTTGGGTGAGGCATCACCTGGAATGAAGATACTTTTTCAAATAGAAGGCAGATAATTAGGAGAGCCTCCCTTTGGGTCAAATTTCCTGTCTTATGGTAACTATCATCCCATATTTTTTGTTTTCCATCTCCTTTCCTTTCCTCATCAATCTCTGAATAGGGGTCAGGTCTTTGTTACATCACCATCTGGTGTCAGCACCCTGTTAACCTCAAACTTCCCATGTTTGGTTGTGTACCAGTTATTTCTGGAGAGTTTTGGAAAGTTACAGACTTCAATGGTCCATCCTCAGTTGTGGCACAGAATGCTTTTAATATCTGCCCCTTCTTTCTGTGCTCAGTAATACTGTCCAATTCCAAAACCTTGTTTTTCAGGATTTTGAAATTATGTATTAATTGGTATCAAATCACTCTCCCAAGAATGCTTTTACCAAATTAATCTTTCTAAATTTCTACATTGTATATGTTGCCCCAGTGTTAAGTAATTATTATTGTACTACCATTGTCTTTGAGAATATAACCAATTATCTGCAGTCTAGAAAAATCTAGCAGTGCCACCACTGGCCATTGAGAACTTTCCCAATATATCTTAGTTATTCTCTAATATAAGTTCACACCAATATAGACAGGCTAACAAACCTTTCTGTTTTTTTTTCCAGGAAGTTGTAGTGAAGCATCACAGACTGTACAGATCTATCAACAACATTTATTTCTCATAGTTCCAGATGCTGAGAAGCGTAAGAAGAGGTTTACCAGGAAATGCACTTTCTGCTTTGAATCCCTTTCCTGTTTTGTATTAAATCTAACAAAGTTGAGAAGTAGAGGTGGCTATGGAGAGAAAGGTGACATATGATGCCTTCAGAAGATAACAGTTTATTGGAAGTCAAGGCATTGAGACCATGATTGGACTATGAGGTGTAAGGAAGAACAGTAGAGAGAAATAATACCATCTATAGAGAACTAAGCATGATAGAGCTTAAAAGAGAAGGAGAAACTCCCTTTTAAAACCTGGGGAGAAGATTTATTAAGGACAGGATAAGGCAATGATGTCAGAGATTATCTAGCTGCTATGACAGGATGCTGTTAGCAGAAAAGTCAGAGGAGCCTCTTCAAAGAGCAGCCTTCAGTAAACCTCTCTGAGCAGATCTCTCTTCGGAGGCTCTGGACCAGACCTGAGAACAAGGGACCATTTGACTTTTTATAACCTTTTTGAGGTGATGGCTGGAAAACTTATATCACATGATCTGGTTCAATATAGACTATGTGACAAAAATCATGGAAGAGCAAGGGACTACAACTTCAGGGCTGCTGATTCACAGCACAGATTGCTTCTTGATTCTCTGTCCTACACAGAGCTGGAGGGAGGCATATGGCCTAATTCTTTCAGGCTGTGAAATCTGAGGCCAGATCGTGGCCTGAATATACAGGCCCATGTTCTAACAGTTTCCAGTCAGCTGCTTTCTCACTGTATCGTCACTCAGTGTGGTGGTTTAAATGAGAATGTCCCCAAAAGGTTCTGGCATTTGAATACTTGGTTCCTGGTTAGTGGCGCTATATGGGAAGTCTTAGGAGACATGGCCTTGCTAAAGGAAATAAATCACTGGGGGTGGGCTTGAGAGTTTAAAGACTCTTGTCATTTTGAGTTCACTCTCGCTGCTTCCTACTTACGGTTCAAGATGTGACCTCTCAGCGGATCATGCTGCCATGCCTAGACCTTTCTGCCATATTTCCATGCCATGACAGACTTCTCCCTCTAGAACTGTAAACCAAATAAACCCTTCTATCAGTTGTCTTCTTCATAGTGTTTTATCACATCTATAGCAAAAAATTAAGATAGTATTAGAAATGCAAGTGAAAACCAAAATGGGAAACCTGTACTTATTCAAGAAAGAATGAAAATTATGAAGCACTTTAATGCCCCGAGATGCTAGCAAAAATACAGAACAATTGGATATATCTTGCATTAATTAAAGAATATACAACAATTCAACCACTTTGAAAAACTCTTTGCCTATTTCTTATATTGTCTCTACAGCCCATTAATTCCATTATTATTTAATCATTCGAGAAAAATGAAAATATCCTTTCACAGAATGATACCATCTTCATAGATATAAACTAATAATTAGTATTCTTACAAATGCTCATGAACTTGGAAATTGGTGACTTATGATATATGGTATGCTCCTACAGTATAGTAAATACATACAGTGAAAGGAGACATTCCACAAGGAGAATTGTGTCATGCATCTCACAGACATGATGTAGAAAGCAAAAGGAAGACACAAAGGAGCAGAAATTGAAACTGGGTAAAAATAATTCATTGTTAAAAAAGTAATAATTCATGGTAATAGAAATCAGAACAGTTCCATGTATCTTAATTGGAATATGGGATTTCTAGGTCAATATATTGGCTGGTTTCTATTCATGCCACATGTCAATTATACATTAGTAATAACTGTAAAACAAAAAGCTGTGCATGGGGTGCGCTCAAACTCCAAGGATATATATGCAAGGACCTTAGTGTACCAGGATCTCAGTCTGCTAGCTGCTAATATCTTCAGACAGGAACTGCTTGGACAGTAGGAAAGAGTCCCAAAATTCAGAAGGTCTAGTCTAGTATACAGGCTTGTGAGCTGACTTCAGTTAGGGACAAAGACATTTTAAAAAGATTTATTTATTTTTATGTTGTGTGAGTGAATGTTTGCCTGCTTATATATCTGTGCTCTGTATGTATATAGTGTCCTTGGAGGCCAGAAGAAGGCAATGGACCCCCTGGAGCTAGAATTATAGAGTTGTTAGCTGCATGTAGGTGTCAGGAATGAGCCTGGGTCCTCTGCAACAGCAAGAGTTCCTAACTACTGAATCATCCCTTCAGCCTCCCAAAGACAATTCTTTTTTGTGTGTTTGTTTCTTGAGACAGGGTCTCTCTAGGCAGCCCGAGATGTCCTGGAATATTCCATGTAGACCAGATTGTCCTCAAACTCATGGAGATCTGCCTGCCCCCGCTTCCCCAAGTGCTAGAATTAAAGGTGTGCCCCATTACAGTTAGCTAGCAAAGGCAACTCTTAATGAAATTATAGGGACATAACTAGTGAAACAAATATTCAGAACTCAATTCTTCTCTTAGCATATACTATATTTTTCAGTGTTCGGGAGTAGACTCATGGCCTTGTACTTGCTAGACAAGCACTCTACCACTGACTCATACCCCAGACCTTTGCCTTTTTGTATATAACTCTCCAAAGCAGCATTTAACTATAATTATAATAATGGTGGCTTGGCTAAGAGAGTCTACACACTGAGAGTGACCTAAGTGAGTTGAGGACACAGGAAAGAAAATGAACACAATTATTGAATATAACCTGTGCTGCCTGATTGCAAATGAGGATAGGATGGCATAAAAGATGGTGCAATTTTGGTAGAATTAGTGAAATGTCAGGCCTGGAAGAATCAAAGGATTGCTCAAGTTGGGCATTAGAAAATGTGTTTTGCCACTAGATTACAGAGGGCTTCCAATTAATGAGAGCAAAATGTCAAAGGCATAGCCAGGGGAATAAATGTTATGAAGACATGGTGTACAAAATGATTGAAAGAGACAAACTCAAAGAACTGAAGAACTAGAATGACTGAAGAATACATCTGCCTGCATATATACATAATGCATATTACTATATAATACATTATATAAACTATATAATCTCTATATTACTAAAATATATATAATCCATTACAATAAATATGAATTTATGGAAGGGGCCGAGGACATAGCTCTCTGGTGGAGTGTTTGCCTAGCATGTGCAACACTAGCTTCAATCCCCTGCACTACAAAATCAACAACGGTTCAAGAAATATGATGACAGCTCACTAGCAAATGTGAGTTCCATGAAAGCATGATGGACTGAGTGTGGTCCCCAACACCCACCTAAAAAGCCAGGAGTGTTGGCTCTGCTTGTAATTGCAGTGCTGGGGAAATAGAGACATGCACATCCCTGGGACAACCTGACCAGTCAACCTAGTCCAATTGGTGAGCTCCAAGTCCCAGGGAGAAAGACTCTGTTTCAAAAAACAAGATGAATGCCACTTGAGAATGGTACCTAAAGTTGACCTCTGGCCTTTACATATAATCATACATGTGTGTACACCCATACACACAGACATGCACACAAACCTATTCACATGTGCACCAAGAAAAAATAGAAATTGTGGTTTAATGGAGAAACAGAGCTGGATTCTGAAATCTGCAAAACAACAGGGGCTAGACTTTTGGAGAGAGCCTTAGGGTATCTGCAAAGAGAAGTGGATATTATACCCTGCTGTTAGTGAGAGTCATCCTTAATGATTGCCCCTGGAGTCAGCAAGTCACCGAGTCCTGTCAATCTATTCCTTTTCTCAACAATAGTTCCCCTTTAATTGCCAACAGGGTTTTTTTTTTAAATTCATTTCTCCCTGCTTTAGAACATTAGTTTTCTAATTGGTCTCACAGTATCTATTCTTGTCAGTCTGGAATCTTTATCATTGCTACTGAACTTCCCTCAGTAAATTTCATCATGTCTCATAAGCCTACTAATCTTCAAAGACACCACTTAACAAATTACCACGGTCTTAGAAGGATCCAGATGATCTGGCCTCAGGTCTACCATTTCAGTCCCATCTAACAGCAATTCCTACCCTCACAACAATGTACTCCAAACCCAGAGTCTTCTCACTCACTCTGCAGGGTCATTGTCTGTAGTGTGCTTTCCCTGGAACATCCTGTCCTTCAATATCCTGCTTCCTACAGTTTAATTGATAGTGTTCAGTTAAAGCTCAGTTCAGAAATCACCAGCATAAGGAAGCTACGTCCGACACTTCCCAGACTAGGCTTGTATGTACACGTGTATACACACACCCATACATAGAAAGCATGTGCATGTGTATACATTGATATATATGAAGGGCTTTGTTACATTGGCTCATCTATGCAGAGGCTGGATAGTCCCATAATGACCATCTACAGACTGAAAAGACAAGAAAATTAGGAGCTGTTTAGTCTATGAAGCTAGACATCTCAGAAAAAGAGGATTCAATGATGATGGAGCAGTAGAGGATAAACACTCAGAAGCCCCCTGGAGAGCTGCTAGTGTAAGTCAAGGTCAAAGCTGAAGAGGTAGCAGTTTCAATGTCCACAGGTTGTGGTAGCAGCAGCAAAAACAAGAACAAGAACAAACAGCTCGAGAATAGGTAAGCATTTACATGGGTGAGAGCTTCTGTTTTCTGAGTTTTGCTTCATTTAGGTCCCCAGGCTTATCTGTTTGTCTGTCTGTCTGTCTCTCTATCTATCTGTCTATCTAAATATACATCATGTATCTATTATCTATCTACTGTATCTATATCATCTACCTATCTGTCTATCTATCTATCTATCTATCTATCTATCTATCTATCTATCTATCTATCTGCCTACTTACCTACCTACCTACCTACCTATCTATCCATCAATCATGTATCCACTTATCTATCATTGGTCTACCATATCTATCTATCTCTATATCTATCTATTTATCATATGTCTATTTATCTATTAGCTATCTATCCTTTCTCTCTCTTCCTCTCTCTCTCTTTCTCCAGATTATATCTTTCAGTGGAGAAAATACACAAGATTATCTCTAGTATGGTATATGTGATACTGTTAGGGAAGAAATGAGATATATAAAAATATACCTATTTTTGCTTATCTATGAAAAAAGAACTATGGGAGTGATTAAAATATGAGTTGAGGTGAATGATTATTGACAGGGATGGATGGAAAGAATAAGGAGGAAAGAATGGGGGACTGAAAATGGGTGGCAGGGATGAATAGGGACAATTCTATGATGCCTTGTGTCTTCCATATATATATATATATATATATATATATATATATATATATATATATATAATTGGAAGCTGTTTCACTTTTTACAAAATAATATTAATTAGTATGTAGGAGAAACCCAAATAGAATGCAAACAATAGTCAATGATCTAGCTACACTAAAAATGAATACCTCAACTATGACAAAGAGGCCAAAAAGAAAAGAAAAAATATAAAAATCAGTGGAAGACAGCATACTAATTTCATGATGAGTAACTTTTTACTAAAGTGGTGTGCTCTTTGGAAGAAAAATGAGCAAAAGAGTAGATGCTATTAATAAGTCTCCATGCTGGACGCAAGGGATACATTTAACATATTGTTTAAGACCCAAACTAAAGAACTACATTAAACACACTTTTTTGAGCAAAAATGTTTTTCATGAGGATGTATGCTAAGCATCCTGACACTGCTTCATATGTGTTCTAAGACTGTGCAAGCAAGTTGCAGATAGTGAAATCCAGGTTTTCACTGTCTGAGAACAGAGTAACTGAGGTTGAAAGCAGAAAACTGTACTGAATGTAAAAGACTAGAATTAAAGCATCCTTGTAATTCAGTATACACTGGTTCTGGATCCATTTGTGTGCATGTAGTCAATAGAAAGTTAGGCATAGAAGCATGAGTATCTATGTATGAATTCATGCATGTGTTTCCTAGCTTTGTCATTTTGAAAGACCAGATGAAAACATATCCATAATTTGGGCTCTGTCTACCAACTTTCAATAAATGTTTGAAACTAGGACCAATAAGTTGCACAGTGTTCATGCGTGAGTGCGCGCACGCACGCACATACACACCCACACACCCACACGCACACACACACACACACAAATACACCAAAAAGAAAAAAAACACACAAGATAAACTTAGATTGAGTTATGGTGTCAGAGAAGGTACTTAAAGATGATGGCAGCATAATGAAGAGACTAGAAATTCAAGACAAGAGGTTCAAGATGACCAAACCAGGGAAATGAGGAACACACAAAAAAGTGAACTATAACTTCCTGTTTTTTTTTTTTACTCTTTACTCTTTGAGAGGACTGCCACCCAGCTCCCAAATAAATACACATGGAGGCTTATTCTTTCTTGTTTATAAATGACTGGCCTTAGCTTGGCTTATTTCTAGCCAGTTTTTCTAAACTTAAATTATCCAGTCTATCTTTTTCCTCTGGGCTTTTATATTTCTATATTCTACATACCTTTCTTTACTTCTTATTCCATGACTGTCTGTGTAGCTGGGTGGCTGGCCCCTGACATCCTCCTCTCCTTTTCTCATTCTTTGATCTCCTCTTTCTTCTTCTATTTATTCTCTCTGCCTACAAGCCAGCCACACCTATCCTTTCTTCTGCCTTGCTATTGGCCATTCAACTCCTTATTAGACCAATCAAGTGTTTCAGACAGCAAAGTAACACAGCTTCACAGAGTTAAACAAATGCAACATAAAATAATGCAACACATCTTTGCATCATTAAACAAATGTTCCACAGCATAAATGAATGTAACACATTTTAAAATCATATTCCACAACAATAACTCATAGAGATAAATATGCATGAGTTCCTACTAACACAGACAGATAATTGAATAAATAAGGAAATGTGGGGGAAAGGACAGGAAAGCTTTGGAATTACAGTAGAATTCCAAAACTAAGTGTGGAAGGGGTGACAGAGATACAGCATTGCCATTTGATGATGCCAGAGAGATAATTGTTTTAGGTAAGACTTGGTGGATGCTAAAACCAATGTGCAATAATGCAATTCAAAACAAGGTGTTATGTAACCTCAGGCCAAGTAGTATGTGAAGAAAGTTGACAAACACTGGCATGATCCTATTTAGCATCATCAAGAATGTGCACACTGACATGTGTGGCCTCATTTCTGTGAGGTTCTTTTCACAAGCATGCAACTCTCATCTAACCATGCTGGATCATTGGGCAAACACGAAGTGTGTTCAACACAATTGACTATGCTCTTCCAAATGGTCAAAGTCATTAAAGACCAAGTGTGCCTGAGGCACTGTCCAGTATTTCAGCAGACTATGGAGACCAGATAATTGAATGCAGTGTGGAGGACAGAGAAGGGCCAAAAGAGCAAAGCTTTACTCCATTTGGTGTTTGTTTTTGTTTTTTGTTTTGTTTTGTTTTGTTTTGTTTTTGAGACAGAGTTTCTCTGTGTGGTTTTGGTGACTGTCCTGGATCTCTCTCTGTAGACCAGGCTGGCCTTGAACTCACAGAGATCTGCCTGGCTCTGCCTCCCAAGTGCTGGGATTAAAAACATGCGCCACCACTGCCTGGTGCTTTACGCTGGTTTTGCAGCAACAGATGGAGCTCTTAATTGAACATGAGCTGGTGAGTAATCTGGAGGGCTTTATTGATCACAGAACTTAAGTGCCTCTCCTAGTACTCTATTTGACATGACACTTGTCAAGACATAATTTATGTCTGTTTTTCCTAGAATGTAAACTATGAACACAGGTAAGAGTCACACCTATCTTGTTTATAACATTGTGAAAGTGCTCAACACATTGTCTTGTACACAGTAGTATTCAATAAACATGCTTGAGACATATGACCTTAACCTAATGCTGACAACCCTGTGGGAACAGCATTATGCCTTATCATTGCTCTGGTCAACTATGCTGCTGGCCTGCTCTGTCTAGAGGTGACTGAAGGCCCCATCTCGTTATTCAATGTGTCTCTCTCCTCTAAGTTGCATATAAGGTTAATCTTTTATTGGCCATTCCTTAGGATTTAAAGGCTAACTAGGACCCCAAGTCCTTGCCTTGCAAGTCTGTATTCTGGACTTGTACTCCCTCCTCTTGAGACTTGATCTCCTTCATAGTATAGGTGGTAAATATGACTAGCTGAGGGATTTTCTGCTTTATTCAGGTGGTTATCAAAGATAGGCAAGGTGGCAGTGTTCTTACCTTTGGTACCCCTGGGTTCTAGAAGCTTGGATTTCCAAATATAGAGGCTGTGATTCTAAGCATTGAGAAGTAAAGGCTTATTGGTCTGAGCTTTCAGAGGTGGAGGCTTATTGATCCAGATGTACAACGCATCTTACTTATTTTTCAATCATTTGTTAATTTCAGTACAAATTCATGTATTTATCTTCTTTGAGTTATAATACAATATTGTTACCATTTTGCTGTCCCTACTTTCCCAGGTCTGGCCATTGAGAGATCTTTCAGGTTGACTTTTAGTCTTTTCAGAGGCATGCAACTCTGGCCAGCAACATGATGTATAGCTTCTGAGATGTGGGTGTTAGGACCCCTGGCTTTTGAGGCCCTCACAGCTCTTCTGAACCCTTTCAATGACTGAAGCTTGCGGTCCTTGTAGCCTTGACTGTGATTTCCGCCTTGATACAGTCTCTTCCTCCACAGGCTCAGCTTCTTTTCGGCTTCTGCTCTCTTTTGCAGCCGTGGTCACAGTGGGAGCGGAGGCACTCTTCCATCTTCCCCTTGCTGCCACTGTCCAAGCAGAAAGCTCGAAGTCTTGCCTTTGCAACCAGCTCAGCCTGCTCTGCCTATAAGTTCCACAAATAGGCAAATGACCTCTAGGCAGAAGCCTTTATTAGGGCCTAAATGTACAATATTCAGGATAATAGATAGACATGTAACCCCCAAGACCAATGAGCAAGGGCAGTAGGTTGTTTACACAGCCAGAAAAGGCAGGCTGGTGTGTGGATTGCAATGTCACCGATCATAGTAGAACACCCACTTCCACCAATACAAACCTTCCATCAGGACCAATCACAAGCTCCTGTAGGCATAGTCTCTTCTGACAGTCACAAGCATGTTGCTGATGATCCACTAAGAGCAAGTGCCCTTCCTCTTTTAGACCTAATCAAGGAGTATGACACAATCTGGAGCAACCAGCGCCAGAGCCTTCTGGAGCACCAGAAGCTAGAAATACCTTCAATCGGCTGATGAGGCTTGGTGCTTCCTGGGGCCTTTGGGTTGGATTAAGACCTTCTGTCACAGAGGTCCGTGGTTTGGGCAGCAGTCATGGTTATAGTTGGGGTGGCTTCCTCATGGCATCCAAGAAGTGTTCAAAGCAGTCAGGAGGACACGTTGATAATCTAGCCAGTGATCAGAGAGGTTGCTCAGTTATCACCTCCCTGCTCAAAGTGGCTGGGCACAAAGGTTGGTTCTGACAGTTGTCAAAAGGCCGCACAATAGTCTGGCCCCCCAACATTTGAGCTTATTTAAAGAAAGAGTGAACATCAAAAGATGCTTATAATAAAGACCCAACAACAATGGAAAGATTCTTAACAGAATTTAATAGAACTTTACTCCTCGCTATACCCTTGGGAGAGCTGGTCTCTCTAATTTTTCTCACAGACATATTTTAGGTCAAGATTTTCAACTTATATTTAAATTTTTTCTCATTGACATTGTGGTTTTTAATGGATAGAGTGTTTATTTTTTTTGCATGTCTTTTTTTCATTAAAGGAACTTTTCATTACCAAAAAGGGTACATAAATAATACAGGTGAAAATAAATTTGCTTCATTTGGCTGAGGAGATGGGAGGGGGTGGCTGGGGAGGATGTAAATCCTCTCTGACGACTTAGTCCTTTTCAGTAACCACCCTGCCCAGGAAGCTTTTGCAGTACTAACTTCGAGTTCATGGTTTGGCATCTTTGTTGTCTTGTATTTGGCATGTACCTGGACTAGAAGAAATGGTAAATACCTTGTGAGACTCAAGGCCTGGCACAAAATTTCCACCTAGCATCTTACATCACAAACGTGGGGCAGGACCTCCACACATGTCCTCACACCTGAGTTGTGCTTGGTGAGAGAGAGATGGATTTGAGCTAATAGAGCTCATGTCCCATTCAAGGGGATTGTGTAAGGACAGCAGACAGAAAGCCACATAGTGGGAAGCTGTTAAGGGTTTCCAAGGTCAGAGGAATAGTAACTCTAGGGTAAGTGGTGGGACAGGATATGTGACTAGAATAACTCAAGTGTCACCAAAACAACATCTAATCAGAATCTCCTAGGTGAATTCTCTAAGCACTTTCTTTACAGAACTGGAATTGGCTACCTTTCCAAGTTTCTTAAAGATCAGAGTCCCAAACAGAACGTGGGCATGCTCTAAAGTAAACCTCATGTTTCCAAGTCCGTGATCTACAACTTCTGTTTTCCAGTTGATGACAGGCTTACTCAGATTCCTGTAAGAAAGCAAGGGCTGCCCTGATACCAGGAAAATGCTCTCTCCTCTGCTTAAGAGTTGCAGTGTTCTAACTAGAGGCTGTAGCCAGCTGGCCCTTGGTGGGAGCATCCTGCCCTCTGCTGGATCTGGCTAGAAAAGTGAGTCTGCATTGCCTTATAAAGAATTAATTAAGGCTGGAAGCATTTAGGTTTATCTGAAAATAAATATTTGCTTGCATGCTGATGAAGTTTTAATTAACCAGGGGATGCATTCCTTATGTGATGTCTTCATTCTCAGAGGATTTCCAGGTATCTGAGACAAACATCTCTGTGCATCAAATGCACTCCTCCTGAATGATAAACACTCTATGCCATCATTTCCAAAGAAATGTAAACAATCAAAACTGAATCTCTAATAGTTTCTCAAGTATTCACATAGAGTTATGATATGATAGGAAAAATTCCAGCCGAGCCTGGATGGATGAACTAATTCTCCAAGGTGCTAAAGCTCTCTTGGGCTCAGCCTGTCTGGAATGAGAGGTAGAACTACATGAAAAGGCTGCTGCTATGAGCCACATGAAACACCTTAGCATTTTCCCATGCTCAAGGCAGGCGTGGAGTTTAATTGCCATACACCTACGACACACAATTCACATAGGGTGCTAAGTGCTCCATGTTAACAGCATTGTGGAACTGTTTATATCCTGAAATTCTGTTTGTATAAAACAGAGACTCAGATAGTAATATAAGTCTAGAAAATAAAATGACTCTTTTTAAACATGTAGAAAGAAAGCAAGATGCCCTCCCTAAAAATAACTTTTTGGAGAAGGTTGAGGCAACAGAAAGCCTTGCTACTTACTCAGTGTTGATCAGCCACAGCCTACCATGTTGTCCAGTACAATCTATACACACATCTCTACCTCTCACTTTTATTAAAAACTGATGAAATTAATTCAAAGAATCATCTCTTACAGCAGCCAATCTCTTCCTAGGCTGTCCTTTCCCTTTCTCTCCTGGGTCCCTCTTGGGCTTTCTCTCTGCTCTCTTTTTTACTGTAAACCCAGAAGGTGGTTTCAGCTTGCACTTCCAGTGCCGGGGGCCCTTAGCTGTTCCTCACTTTCCAATACCAGCTTCACAACTGTGTTTTATTCACCGTTGGTGCTGTAAGGAGAAGAGACAGCAGATTGCCCTGCTCTTGAGCTGGTGGCCACCTTAGTGGTAGTGAGCAACTGACTGTGGTGATGATATTAATGTAGTCATTCTTTGATAATAGCAACAGATCTGTTTGTAACTTAATTTGTCTAGTTGATTTTATCATCTTCGTTAGCAGCTCTGCCTAATAAGTGCTCTCCTAAAATCCCATCTGAGTGTTTAGGTGAAGAGTAAGTACAATTGACTACCTTGCCAGCCTCAGCAAGTGCTATACTGATGTGTTCTAGAAAGTACAAGTTCAATGAAGTTTAACAGTAGTTGTTGAAGACATAGAGAAATGATACACTCTCAACACATGGAATACTGAACCCCCAGATAGGTGTCTGTCAACATAAATAAATATGCAATAGGCTGATAATATGGGAATTAGGGAGGAAATAAGCAGAAGGTATCTTCTGATTTTTTCTTCTGAATTCTATCTTTTACTAATTCTAATGTAATAGTTATGCAGAACATATATTTATGAGACATAGTGTAGGGTTTTAATATATCCTTACAATGTTTAATGATCTGATAGGAATGACTGACATGTTGATCTACTCATTTATTATTTTTCTGGGTTAGTAACATTCCAAATCCTTTCCATTAAGTATTTTTGAATGATGCAATCAAATGTCATCAACCGATTTCCCTGCTGTGCTCCTGAACATTAGAAATTACTCTCTCTGTACAACTGAACCCTTACACCCATTCACCTCCTGCTTCTCCCAGGCTCACTCCAATTTCCAGGCTCGAGTATCTACCGATATTTCTCTTTCTTCTTTCAGAGAAGTTTGAGCTTTTACATAAAAGTGAGAATATACTTATCATCTATCTCTGGCTTATTTCCATTAATAAATTGCCCCCTAGTTTCATCAGTGTTTTTGCAAATGGCAGAGCTTTGTTCTTTTTGTTGCTGTTGAATAGCACTTCATTATGTGTACACACCACACTTTCTTTATTCATTCATCTGTTGGTGGCAACCGTGGCTGATTCCATTTCTTGGCTCCTTGGCATGCTGATTTCATTTCCTTATTTTCTTTGGATATATACCCAGTAGTGGGATTGCTGGGTCATACAAGAGTTCTATTTCTGGCTTTTCTGGGGACGTTCCATAACATTTTCCACAATAGCTGTACAAATTTACATTCCCACTAACAGTGTGGAAGAGTTCCCTTCTCTCCTCTTCCTGACCAGCATTTGTTTTTAAAACCTTTTTGGTATGTCAATTGAATTTCAAAAATGATGGTTTCTATTTCAATGAAGTGTGGGGGGGTGAGTGCATGTGTGCGTGTGTGTGCGTGTGTGTGCGTGTGTGTGCGTGTGTGTGTGTGTGTGTGTGTGTGTGTGTGTGTGTGTGATCTTAAATGATAGATCAATATTTTACTTCCATGGTATGTTATCTAGTCAGGCAAGGGGAGAAAAGATCACTTGTAAATGATATTACACTGTCTTTTGTCTTTTAAAATACATCTAAGTTTCTACCAGAGACCTGCAGCAGCCTCTTTGACTCCCTGAATGCAAGGGAAACTTAGCCTTGTGTTGATCAGTAGAAGACAGCAGGGTGAATCCCTTTTTATTCATTAGAAAGTCACACATCTTGAAAAGGAACCACCAGTCCCCTTTGTCCTGCTTATCTCCCATAACCACATACTCTATGTGCAGCTCACTGTCTGAGAAAGATTTAGAAATGGCCTCCATCATTTCCTATATCTAGCTCGCTGTTTGATGACATAAAGCAACAGGGAAAGTCCCGAGGACAAAGGCTGCGCTTCACCCATCGTGTCGGCTCATCTGGTTCAACAGAAATATAGATTATTTATATAAACAGCTCAGCATAGCAACAGCGACCTTCATTCTTCTGGTCTCCTGCAGCAATCCCACAAGCCTTGCAAGAAACACAGATTACCCCCTCTAAACCTTTGTTTAAGGCTCCTTGAAAGGAAGTGTGCCGAATTTATATTTCTTAACATCTGTAGCTATAATGAGATTTATAGACAATTTAAATATTTTCCTCTTGTGCTTGCTCAGCACTCCAGCACATTAAGAACGTTCTACAGAACGGAGCACGTTGCATTTTAGGACTTGACCCAAATGAAATGGAAATAAGTGTAATAAGTAGTTGTATCTTTGTACTTAGGCACCCATGCAGACAAGCCAAAGAACCGGGAGCTATCTGATAGCCCCCAGGAGTCCATTTACACTCAATGCCCTGCACACAGTAGGCACTCAGTAAATATTGAGAAACAAGGAAACAGCAGTGTGGCCCTTTTTAACGATTTGGTTTGCAGTTGTTATCTTAAGGGCGTATTCAAGTAACAGTTACTTCATGACTACTTAGCCTCGTGGGTTAATGTTTACAAAGTGCTTTGAACTTCTTGGGGAAAAAAAAAAGAATGTTTTCGTTGGCACCATATCCTACTTGCCAAGGTACACGAATTCCTCCCGTTTCCATCCTCCAGCTGCTAGGGCGGTGCCCTCCCTCTATGCAAGGCTGAATTCTTCCATTAATCCAGTCTTTCCTGCCTCCTCTAGCCTGCTCCAGCACAGGTAGGGACGAGGGTGGGAATGGAACACTTTCAACAGGACAGATTACCTTAAGGACTCCGGGGAAGGTCTGGAGAAGTGAAAATAGGGTCTTTATTAATGCTTTGCAGAGGGATTGGTGTCAAGAGGGGTGCCGGAGCCTTGTCAGCCATGGGAGAAGTTGCAGGATACGCACTCTTCAATGAGGCAGCGTCAAGCTCAGTCCAGATGGGCGTACAGAGGTGGAGAGACAGTATATGCCGAAGCTGCCTCTGCTGATTTTAAGTGGATTATACACATACCTTGACTAGTGTCTGGCTTTTAGTTTTATTATAAAGTACTCAAAAGATAGATTTCTTTTATATGGGCAAGACTTAGATCTATTATCATTTCTTTCCTTGTGGTTTTTCTTGTTCATGTTTCGGGGGTGCACACAGCAGTGCTCAAGTCCACATATGGTCAACTAAAGCGGTCATGGTTTCTAGCCTGTTTGTCACAGTCTCCAAACACACTGTCCTTAGGTTTAGGAATGTGATGATTAAAAAGGTGAAATGTGGTTTGAAGAACAATGCTATGGTTTCTATGGAGAATGGATATCCGTCGGAGTAAATTCAAACAAAAGAGGTTTTTAGTTTGGAGGTTGCGACATATTAGCTTTCAACTAATAGCACACAATGAAGCTTTCAAAGTAATACAGTTGCAGGCTGCAAATAAATAGAACAGCTCCCTGTGGAAGAGCTTGCTTTAAAGGCAGCAACAACGCCTATTTTCTGCATTGAAGCAACTTGTTTTCTAACGCAGACCATGAGGTTTTCTGTGTGGGTGGAAATTTTCCATAATACATATTTATACCATAGCTGCTGTCCATGTGGCACATTTGCTCTCTCAAAACTGTTTCTAGGGACTGGAAATGAATGTCATGTGGGCAAAAACCAACATGGTATTCTCTTAAAGCGACAGATCACCCCCCCCAAAAAATGATGCCTGTTCTGCTTCAAAGAAAAACTCAGGTAAGTCTGGTTTTAACTGAATGCTACAAAGTTAAGTAGAAGTAGGGCTTTCGATTTTAAAACAAAAATTATAGACAAACTTCCTTCTAATTTGGAATGCATTCATTATATACCTGACAACAGAAACAAGGAGAGTAAAATTTGTTCTTAGAGGATAATAGGCAGTTTTGGCATTCTAAAAGCTCACAGTCTGCATGAAAGAAAGCCACAAGAAAAACATCTGTTTGGGAGGGGCTCCAGATAAGAAATACTTTCCCTCTCCCCTTGATTCATTAATGAATGAATTTCCCATTCGAACAGGGTTGGGGATTCACATAAGCAACATTGAATTTTGTATTTATTTAATCTTTCTGTCTATCTGTGATGCTTGTTCCCATTGTGAAAGAAATAGATGGGATATCCCTTAGGAAAAATGAGGTGGGTAGAATGAGCTAGGACTGGACTCTGTTTCCTTTTCTCTCTGTAAGTATCTTGTGGCATTGCAGGGGGCTGTGAACTCCCGTGAATGGAGTAGCCAAGACCCCATTTGCTCTGGCTTGGAGAGCAGGAGGTGTTCTCACAGACATCTTGCCCCTTACAGCCTTATGGTAAGTTTGAGTGGGAAAAGTGGGGGTTGATTCTCACTATGCATTACTCTATTTGATTTGAGGGGGAGGAGAAAGTAAACACATTTTAGTGAAGCGTTGTATATTGAGATAAATAAATTATTGCTGGGATTATTTTCATTCGTGTGCTTAGTGAGTAAGGTGACTTGCTCTTTGGGGTTTCTTTTCTAAATATTTTGGACTTCTACGCTTTGCTTGAAGATCTGTTTATATATATGAACATATATACACATATGTATATATAAAATAGCATATGGCCAGTGGATTTGCTGGTGGGTATATCTTGTGTCAGGGAAAATACTGAGCTTATGACATGTAGATAATTTTTTTTATCATAGTCAGAATGGTTTAATTAATATGGGAGTGTGCCATCACCGCAAGAAGAAGGGCAAAGACAAGAGGCAGGTCTAGATAGCTGGTAAGGAGCCAAGTTAAAACTGACTGCACACTAGAACTCAAACATGGTGTTCTGGTGATTTAGATAGGACAAGGCAACTAGCAGGCATTTACTCTGTGTGCGTATGTGCATGTGTACATATGGATGGGTGTGTGTGTGTGTGTGTGTGTGTGTGGAAATTGGACATCAGCTCTTCTGGTCCTTCCAGCTCTGTATTATCTGCAGAGAACAGATAATTAAACATTTTTAAGAGAACAGACAATTAAACATTTTAATTGACAGGGTATCACTTTTTGTGGCTGCTACAAAAACAAGTCAGTGAATTCCTTGCTTTTAGATGCTCTTTGTGAGACAGGCCTGACTGGGGTGCTCAGAGCTCAGCCAGGAACAATTGACAATCAAGTTATCAGCAAAAAAAGTTTACTTTAAACCAGACGCAAAGTATTCCCTTAAGCCGTTATGTCTGAGTTTAGGGTTGGACCACCAGGGGTCAGGCCCCTGTGTCCAGAGAGCCTTTGTTAAGTACTCTTTGGCATCTTAAGGAAAGACACAGAACAGTGGATCTCAAATTGACGCATGTAGCCCCCTGGAGAGCATGTAGGTAAGCATTGAGGCTGAATCTCAGCCCTGGCAATTCTAAGTCTGCAAATCTGAGGTGGAGAATGTATGCCTCTGAAAATCTTTATTTTGTAATGGATACAGGCATTGGAGAATGTGCCTCTTTTTCATTGCAGTCTCTCTCTCTCTCTCTCTCTCTCTCTCTCTCTCTCTCTCTCTCTCTCTCTCTCTCTCTCTTTCTGAGTACACATGAGTCTGAACATGCTTACACACATAGAAACACCAGGAGGCCAGAGGTTGATGTGGGGATGTCTTTCTCAATCACTTCTCCACTTCATTATTTTTGAGACAAGGTTTCTCACTGAACCTGGAGCTTTCCATTTTGAATTAGACAGGTTGGCCAATGAACCCTAGGGATCCACCTTTCTCTGTCTCCCAGCACAAGGGCTACCAGCCTGCAATGCCATATCCGGCTTTCATGTAGGTACTGAGATCAGAACTCAGGGCCTCGTACTTGCACGATTCATCAATGAGTACTTAACACTGAGCTGTCTCCCTAGGCTACTCATTTTTCTTTTCTTTTCTTTTTTAAGAGGTAGGTTCTCATCCTATATTCCAGGCTGGCCTTCCACTCCTGAGCCTTACATTTCTGCTGCCAGGGTACTGGGAATGAAGCACCACACACTCAGTTGGACAACCTTGCTTTAACAGAAAAGTCTTCAGGTTCTCTATCCATCGTATAATAAAAACCATGATCAAATGTCAGGTGTGCTCTGTGTGGCAGGAAAATGGCACAGATAGGGTATCAACAACTAGAGGACTAGGTCTTAGGTCATGAGGGTCAAAGGCTGATGTTTATGGGTTGAACTTGTACTGGTCAGTGGATAAGGATAGCCCTGGGATGTAGCTCAGTGCTAGCATGCTTGCCTAGCATGTCTGAGGTCCTTGGTTAAATCTATACCAATGCAAGCCATGCTATAAATAGGAGACATGTTTTCTCATCACCACATGTCCCCCACCCCCAAGACTAGTAGTAGTGAGCAACCAAGATGGCACCAGTAACTGCAACTATAATTGATTTGGCAATGGTTTTTCAGTCGATAGTTCAATTGATTTTCCTTGGGAAGATCATTGTGAGAGCCACTAAAAGAGAACAAAGTGAAGCACATTCAATTCCGTGATTTGTTCATGTCTACCACTCACTATGCATGGAGGTGATGCATGAAGAGAAATGCAGGAAGATAAAGGAAGGGTTCAGGGATCAAGTTAAATAAACCAGCAATGCTGTGCATGGTGGGGTCAATGAAACCGGCTGACTGGCTCCCACGTGGCTGGTCCCGCGTACTCTCTCCAAATCATAGCTCCTGGTGTAAAACAAACAGCACTGGTATCTCAGGGGGTTTTCTTAAAGACAAAGGTGGAATTGGGGGAGTTCATAGGATCTGATCACGTCAGCAACGAACTTGTACATGTGGAACGTGAAGAATGGTGGGGTGCAGAGTCAGATTCTCTGTTCAGACCCATCTTCAGCTTCCTCCTTCAGTCTCCATCCAGTGTAACAAGGCTTATTTGACAATACTCAACTTAGTTTAGGTTTTTCCACTGACAGAATGGTTCTTGAACTACTAACTAGCTGTTCTGAGAAATTTTGCTTGAAATATTAATTTTTTTAGTTTTTTCCACAAACAGAAATTTTAACTTATAGTTCTTAAACAGCATATTACCAGTGCTTTTTTTTAAAAAAAAAACTCTAAATATATTAGTATATTCTCATTTTCATAATCATTGATGGTAATTGAGGCAAAAGGCTGACAAATGTAGCCACCATTTTTGAAAGCCTGTCATCTGCTGGGCTATATTGCGTTAGTCACCCCCTTAGAAAGGACCACTGCTGCTATTTCCACATGACTTATGAAAAGAAATATCGCATAGCTGGAGCATATTTCAGTATTTTTAGATGAAGAATTTTAATGCACCATTAATTTGCTCCAAATTATTTCTAGAGAACTCTCAAATATAATGAAAAGATGGTAAAGTAAAAATTCTATCTAGATTTGACTATGTGTATAATTTACAGCTACTGATAAGCAAGACAGTCCCATTTCTTCTTGCCTCAGTTAACTTCTTTAGTAAAAACAAGGCCATTCCAATTATGCTGTGCTATGTTCTCAGCTTATAATTTTTGTGAAAGCATTTGAAAACCTGGGTGATATTCTTCCAGCATCTTCAAGCCATCCTGAGTATCTACTTCATGCATATTTCTAACCCAGACCCAACCCTTTACCTAGTAGATAAAAGTTTCTAGCTAGCAAATTTCCTCATGCCACAGCCAGCCTAGCATATTAGAAGCCTGCCACAGTGTTAGACATCGTTAGGGTTTGCTAGAGCCTTTCTGTTATGTGAATCACATTATTGTACTAATTTGAATGAATATGTATTTATTATTCCTCTCTACCTCAAGTTACAGTCAAAATTTGAATCCATGGCTTTCCTAATCTACAATTTGTTTTCATTCCCACGGTCCATTGCAAGTCTGCTCTTCTGAGCCCCATCATTGTTAATCCAGCTCTTTGATTCAGAGTTTCTGCTTCATCTTATTGTTTAAATGCAAACTAAATAGCTAAGGGACTGATTCAGTTTTCACTTGTGATATCTTTGGTAGAAGAGATGGCTATCTCATGTTGTTTCCACTTTTTATTATTTACTATTAATTTATTATTTATATAGTCAGCTTGCCAGGAGCATAGGTATAGGAACTAATGTTTTCTTTTCCAATTACTTAAACTTTGCCAAGTTTCTCTTTTCCTTTGGCAGATACTTGAGGTTTTGTTTTTTTTCTATAAAATACAAAAACACAACATAATTCAGTATTATGAGAGTTTCAATCGCAGCCCAATTTAAAGGTATGTCCTCCAATGTTGCCAGTCAAACACAGGCTTCTGGATAGAAGATGGGGGTGTGCAATCCTTCTGGGATACAATTTCCCTTTTCATTTTCTGACTTTCTACAGTGTGAGGCAACTGGAGCAAGGATGAGGAGTGAAGAATTCATCCTTCCCATCTAATGTGTAGTTACAGTCTGTCCTCCTGAAGTACGGCAGGACTCCTGGGGCCCTCTGTGTAGAAAGCACTTACTTGAGAGTTCTCAGGTTTTCAGAAGCCTCCCTAATTTATGGATTGCAGATCCAGCTCCAGTAAGATCTCATTCTTGTAATCCTCTTGTTGGGGTCCTCTTGTTAGCAACCAGCTCTCCTTGGTGAAATTTCTGAAGATATTACACACTTATCTACTTCCCCTAAGCTGCTTGGCTCAAGGACATGCACATGTGGGTAGCCCAGGGCTGGGCCTGCTCTCCTTTCTAAGTCTTCTTCTTTCCTCAGAGATTGGGAGGAGGATTGTCCAGGCTCTTTTAGGTGCAGATATGAAAGCTAGTGCTGACTCTTCTTTCCTGCAGGTTTAAGGATGCTTCTCCTGTTGGTCCATGTACTTGGCTCAGTGGTGAGAGGCATGCCCTCAGGAGCAGATGGAAAAATTTGAGCATCACTCCCTTCCTCTCCGCACCCAGGCTCCCTTGTTCTTTCCCCTTCCCAGTCTTCTCTTAGATTTGATCAGTAAAGTGGGGAGGGGGACGGACATACACAATTTGGCCTGGAAGTTGAGAGTACAAAAGCCATGTCCTCTGGTAAGCTTTGTAGAAGTTCCTTGCTCCAGGTGCTATCTACTGTCTATCTTTTAATCCTAGTACTGGGAGTCTATAACTGCCAACTCTGGCAATGGGAAAACATGTACTCAATCACCTATTATGCTTATGAACTTTGAGGGGATAGTATGATGTAAAATTGAACCTTTCTGATCTGTATGAAGCACTGTCTAGAGAATGATAGTGCAGATAAACATTGGCCTGCTTGTCTGTACTCCTAACATGTGGAGACAGAACAAGGAGGTTTGGAATGCTGAGCCACACTCACACAACATAGTGAGAATATCCCCCCCCCAACAAAATAAAAAATCAAAAAGGAGGAAAAGGTAAATTACAAGTGGAAATCTATTCCAGGAACCTATAGCACTCAACAGTAAGATCACAACTTAGTGTCCAAGAGGAATGAAAACATATCTTCCAATGGGATATTAATGGACAACACTCAATACCACACAATTGCAGTTAAAACATGGAGATAGCACCACATGCTGCCACAGTGGTAGAATCCCCAGACACTGACCCAACATATCCTCAGACGGTGGGCTAGAACCACAGAAACGTTCACTGATTGTTGGTGGCAATGCAGAATGGTACAGCCACTTTGGGAGACAGTTTGGAAGCTTCCTGAAAAGTTAGATATAGTCTTAGTATAAGATCTAGCAGTCAAGCTTAGTGTTTTTCAAATAAGTTGAAAACTATGCCCCCACTCCCCACATATGCACACCCGCACATATTGATAGCTGTTTTGTTCAGCATCCCCAAACACACGAGAAACCACAGTATCCTTCAGTGAGTGAATGGATAAACAAATAGTGATAGACACATGCGGGGAAATATTATTTAGAGGTAAAATGAACAGCTATTGTTCATTGGGGTGTGAAAAAACATAGAGGAGACTTAAAGGCATATTACTAGATGAAACAAGCTAATTTGAAAAGGTCACACACACACACACACACACACACACACACACACACACACACACACACAATCACAGCACCATGACCTTGTGGTAGAGACAACACTGGAGCACAGTAAAGGTCAGAGGTTAAGCAGGAAACAGAAATCAAAGGGGTGGAATACAGAGGAACTGAGGGTAGTGAAACCATTCTGTAAATGCCACAATGTTGATTGTTCATAGTCATATATTTGTCAAACGCATAAAATATAGAACAGCAGGAGTGAATGGTAATGTGAACTATCTATCTGGGTGATGATGCATCTCAAGTGCAACCTCTGCACTGCTGTGATGCAGGATGTTGGTTAGGATAGAGTATGTGAGCCTGTGTTGACTGGACACATACATGAGACTCTGAACTTTTCATTCAGTTTTTGGTGAGCCTAAGTCTGACTTAGAAAGTAAAATATATTAAAACTTATATTATATTAATAATACGATTCTAGTCACATTTAGCCAGACATAGGAGACTTCATCATTTGTGTGGGACAGAAGGATGTCATATGACTCCAAGCCCTGGACAGAGGTTGTTGATAAAATCAACTATAGGCATAGTTTGAGCTTCTACCTTCTGCCTATATTTTTTGTTTATTGGAGGCAGGGTCTCAGTGTGCAGACCACACTGACTTTGTACTCACAGAGATCCATCTGCTTCTGCCCTCTGAGTGCTAGGATTAAGGATGACCACCACTACCCCTGGCTCTGCCTGATTTCATCCTGAGGTGGCTAGGGAGCAGCACTGTAGGTGCAAAGAGTCCTTCCCTTCCTGGAAACCTGATCCTGAACAGTGAGTATGTCGTACTTTCAATGTTACAGAGAACTGTACCTCACACTTAACTGTTCTGAGTGACGCAATTCTACAATGACTGTTACTCAGAAAAACGGCAGTCCCTGGAATTCTGTTTTCTTAGAAAACTTCTGTGTTCCTAACTTGACTTGGCTTTTAAAGTAGGTTAGGAGAACCAGAAGAAATCCACAATTGAAGCTGGCAAGTTGGACAGAGTGGGGGCGGGGTCTTGTGTACTTTGCAAACTGTTTCTGGCAAACACAGAAATAACTATGGGAGGCGGGGCTTATTTAAGATAAGGAGGTAGAAGGGAAATGAAGTAGTGATTGAGATAGAGAAGGAAGGTCGGATCATTGGGCGTGGTGAGAGCTGCAGCAGGTGATCACACATCTGAACCCGAGGCAGAGCTGTCCTGGTGCTTAGACCAAATATGCAGCCCAGGACAGTTGATACCGCTGGCTGACTGGTCCAAAGTGGGACAGCACACAGCATGACTGCAAGAAAGACCAGCACTTCTGTGTTGGAGCATGTTGAGAAAAGACAGAGTGCTTCTCAAACAAGTCAGTTCTCAGACAAACTTTTTTTTTAAAGTAGATCATATAAAATTTCAACTTTGTCTCCGAGACAAATCATATTCTTGATTAGATGTTTCCAAAGGAATGAGTCTTGGGATTCAGTCTGTTTTCATCATTGACAAACTTTCTCATTTATGCTAAATTATCAGTTAGGGGCAGAGGTAAACAGCAAAAGCAAAAGTAATTTGTCCATTTGCTATTGCTTTGCTTTCTATACTCTAGATGTTTGGAAGTTTTCAACTTTATTTTCAGTTGGACTTTCTGCGACATCCTATAGAGCTGTGAGAGCCTAAGCTCTCCTATTTCCTTCCAGCATTCCCTTCTCCAGGAGCGTGGATGCAGTTACCTCTTCCTGCCTACAGGTATTGCCCCATGCCTAAAAGAATTTATGGCCCTTATTTTCAGCTCTCACCGGCTTATTTGGTTCTCAGCAAATCTCCCAGAGCTGGGCCCTTATATACGTGTTCTCATTAGAATACACCCATGGTTAATACTTTCAAGTTTCTACCTTTGGATTTCACCTATCTTTTCAAATTACTCTGGGGCTCGATCCTGCTCATTTACATGAACCTGATTGCAACCACTCAAAGCACAAAGTCCAACATGTAGGTCACATGGAAAAGAATGTTGTTTTCTTTCATTTCTTTTTAGAAGATTTCAATACTTTTTTTTTAATTAAAATAAGCAATGATGTGCACCTAATAATCTTGGACAGTAATGAAGTATTTAAGTTCTATTTTTCCATTGAGTCATCACTGAATTATTTTTATTTAGAGAACGTTTTCTTTCCACTCAGTCTCAGAAGACTGTGTCGGGTTCCCCACCCAGGATGAGAAGTTGGTTCTTGGATCATGCAAACGAGCTGTTGTTGAGTCCCAGGGCATTAATCATCATGGCACACACAAAATTGCTCTGCCTTGCTGTGCTGAGCCAAAGAGATGATGCATGTGGATTCACACTCCTCCACTCCCATCTTCTTGCTTCTTTCTTCTCCAACTTCTCTCTGAAGGCAGTTTTGGCTACCACCAAATACTACCCCAAATGCCAAACTCTCAAATGCAAATGGTGTTATTCTTATTTCTGGGAACATCACATCTCTCTGGGTGGTCATCGGGGGCTTATTTCTATTGGTATCATTGCTAGAATTTTGGTTGCAGTTTTGTAAATATCACAGGTACAATCAGAATTACAAAATGCTAATTAAAACTGGAATATGATCAGGTAGACCCAGGTGTTTCTGGAGTTATTAAGTGTGTTTACAAGCCGGGAACTGTATCAACCACGTAAGTTCTTTTACCGTGTCACGTCGGCCCTGTCTTTTCCCTTTTGGGAATCCATGCTGCCATTAGTTTTTGATATGTGTACCAGCACTGTTGTATAATGGCAAGAGGCATTGGTGGATGGGGCCTAGGTGCCCCTCAGCCGTTGAGGTGGACACGCCATGAAGACACGGCACCCACGTGGAAAGTTTTATTAAGGGAGGGGAGGGAGGGGGAAAAAAGAGAATATGGGCAGGGACTGAGGAGAGGAGAAGAAGAAAAAGAGAAAGAGAAAAGGAAAGAAAAGGGAAGGAGGAGGCGCACCACTGGAGAGAGAGGAAGAAGGGGGAGGAGTTTTAAAGAGGACTTTATGTAAGATGACGTTCTTGGGGCACTGGGTGGGCCAGGGGCGGCTCTGAATGCTAACATCCACCATTGCCTCCAGCTCTTGCATTCATCTATCCATTTAGCTGAGAGCCAGGGGCCAGAGGGCTGGAGAGAACAAGCAACTATTGCTGGGCACTGGGTTTAGGCATTAGAGGCTCAAGAGGAAAAACCAGGAAAGATTTTTGACCCTCCAAGAATGTAAGGCTAGTGGAAATAGACAACCAGAGGGCCAGCCTGGCATGGCAGGAGGACTTTGTGCTGTGACAGAACATAGCATATAAAAAGGACACTTCAGTGTAGACTTTGGCAAGGGTGGTTAGGGGACATTCCTTGGAGCCGTGGTCTAGAACCTGAAGAAGGAGTTAATGCTGAGAGGTATTCTGCTTCTAGACCCTTCCCCATGGAATGTGCTGGGATTCCAGAAACACAAGGGCCACAGAATTGATATCCTCTAAAGCAACCAGGCCAGGCTTTGACAAGCAATGGACAAATGGGCACCTTAAATTTCTTTTATCTTGTTGACAATGTGCAGCATTTCAATTCCCCTGGCCCCAGAAAGCTTGCAGGATAAGATGAAGTTAGAGCAGGAATCCTGTTGTCTGTCATCACAGCAATGAAGAGGCAGCTGGTAATCCCTGGTGATCTGGGAGGCTAAGAGCACGAGAGGTGTTTAACCACAGTGTAGGCCACTGGGGCTGCATTTCTTGGTTTTCTGAAGTAGTGCCCCCGTCAGTGGACTTCCTGTTGAAGCAGCCCTTGTACTGATGACTTATGATTAAAGGGTACTTCAAAGATAGCAGAGTCGTTGGCTCTCTGTTGTCTGGCATGGTTTCCTTTGCTAAAATGAGAAGAAAATGATTGGGAAGACCAGGGCTGACGGTGAATCATACAAATTCTATGAACAATTTATCTACTAGCGAAATTAACTGCTTTCCAAGTATCACAGAATCCTTGTAGGTGATTTTTTTCCCCCTTCAATAACTTCATATAGGGCTAATTAAGGACTCTTCATGCCCCTATGCAATCATTCCCCTGTGTCATTGAGAATGTTGAGTGTGTAATTTACATGGCCCTCTCAGAGTTGTTAAAATTCCCATGCACATTTGTTTGTATTCACTACACAGAGATGGGCCATGGAGATTTTGTTATTAGTCAGTCTCTTCATTTATTTAATATCACCTCCATTTCATACCAACGAGAATTTCACTGGCTAAGTTAATGAAATGCAGAGTGAGATTCCTTGACCCTTCTCCTCACAATTCCTTCATTCTTTAGAAAACTTTCACGTGAAAACATTCATGGTGATGATAGAGTTTTTTTTACAGCTGAGAATTTGGTATCAGTTAAAGGATGAAACACAGATATATTTTTTTTTCCCTGAAATGCTCAAAATTTACATGAGGTGAAGCACTTGTTTCACAATGCACAAAGTCAAGCCAAGTCACTCTGAAAGAACCAAAATATTTCATGTGTTTCTAAGCTACGTGGGTAGGTTAAACCAACAGGAAAGAGCAGGAGAAGCCCAAGTCATAGAGAAACTGCTCTTTACTCATTTGGGTTTACAAGCAGTGCTATGATGCTACTGTCCTGAAAGAATGAAGTTCAACCGGCCTAAAGTGATGCAGTTGCCATGGTTTCACTCTCGTAATGGGGAATGTCCTGGGCAACTCCATTGTTTTTTCTCATCTTTAAACTCCAACACTTCATACTTCTAGACAGAACATACTTTTACAAACTTTTAAGAAACAGAAGATACTTTGGGTAAGAAGACAAATGACCCCACTTAGTCTTGTGAGTGACCTTCTCTACCCTATAGTATTTGACTGGGAAAGCAAATGAGAAAATCTGTGTTCTTTTGACATACTTGAGACGATACTGAATTTCTTAAAACTTGTTAGGTGCAAAGCTATCCTAAGCAGGAACCTTGGCCTGTGGTTAATCAGTCATCTGTAATACGCAGACAACTTGTCACACCCAATGAGAACAGCGAAGAAAGGGAAGCAAGCAGGGGAAGTGGGTAGGGCTGTATAACCATACCGGTCTTAGTGGTCTTCAGGCATTTGGAAAATGCAGAAGTTATCATACCATTTTCAACACCCTAATTTGCCTCTGCAAGAACACCCATGAATGCTATTGACTTTTAGATCTTTGAAGAAAAGGATGCCTTTCTTCCTCAAACAAGCTTGTTTCTGTCCACGTCATGCCAATAATCAATGCCTCTGGGTTCCTCGGGTATTTTTAACTAACATATATTGAGTGCTATTGTATCAAGCATTTCTCTAATAATTTAATTTATACAATACCTAGAAAGGTTATTATTTTTATATAACCATGAACATGGAGGCATCCAGTGGCAAGATGAATCTACTGCCAGTATCTCTGTTGCACGTTGCCCTTAGAAGGAACTTGTAGTCCTTTTCTCTATTGTACCGTACACTTTCTGTGTTCCAGTGTCCACTTAACACATACATTTATTTTCTGCTTGCTGTTCTCTCAAGACACTGAAGTTATTTCTTGCCATCCTGGGGTCATTTGCATACACGCTTAGCTCCTTGAATTGATCATCAGCTGTTTGAAGTCTAAGAGATTTCTTTACCCTGTTTTGGCCATGTACTAAGTAACAAATGGGCTCAAGACTTAATGGCTCAAATGACCAACAGCATTTATTTTGCCCACAGATCTACAGTGAAGACATGTTGGGTTGCCTTCACTCCACTTCCCTTGCTCCCATATACCATGTTTGATCTTGTTTTCAGCTGGGACAGCAGGAAGGGCTATATCTAGAATCTAAATGCAGTCTTTCTATGGAGTAGCCTGACTTCCTCAGAACACAATGACTGGGTTCCAAAGAACCTAGGAGAACTGGGAGAAACCTTTTATAATTAGCCTGTGAACTTTACAATCCTTTGTTTCTGTGGGTTCAGCCAGACTTCAGGAGAGAGAATGTCTCAAAACCTACAATGGAAGGATGCCATGTGGGATGGGATTTGAGGATGAAGTTATCTTTGAAATATGTATTATGGCAAAGTATACTTTCATTTCAGGATCATCTATCCATGCTCTAGACTTCTATTTCTCAGTTTTATCAACAGAACATTCTCAATTAATGTCCAGGAAATATGACTATTGAATCAAATTTAAGAGGAGGCAGCTTTCTTCATCGGACTGACCTAAGACAGATGGAAGGTGTGTAGCTCTTACAAAAAAAACCTGCACAGGGTATAAATTCCCATTTAGGACAATTGATGCGATTTGCTAGGAAAGGCACATACAGTTATATCTTCATCTCCAGGATCCTTAGAAGTGATATTTTGCTTGTTTGGGGGAATGAAACTGTGATGCTAGGTTGAGTTTCTAAAGAATGTGCACCTTTGGAATCTCAGTTAGTGAGGAAATCCATAACCCTTTCTATAGAAGCATTCTTAAAGTGCCCAGTGCCCCATGTTTGAAAATCATCATATTAGCAGGAACAGAAAACTCAGCAGAAAAGATGAGCACCAAATGTGAATGCTAGTTTGTGGCGACATTAAAGTTCATCTTACTTATTGTAGGTGCCTATCAGGGTAGAGTATGAACAAGTGCTATCGTTATTGGCCTTCTCACGTAGAGACTAGGTATGCAACCCCAGTTGAGGCCTCATGTTAAAATATATATCTCCTGGCCAACCCTTGCAGAGTCAGTTGAGAGTGTGAAATGTGCACAAGTATATGGAAGGGCACAGTCACAACACATGATTCAGAGCTCATCACTCTTAGGACATACTCTGTCTTTCTTATCCTTTTGTCTTCTCTGCAAAGTCCTTCATCCTCTGTCACATTGGACCTCTCAGCCTATGTCAATTTTCTCTGATTTTAGGAAATTGATACAGTTGCTCATTCCTGGCATTTCTTTACTTAAAATGATAACCTGTAGACTAGCCTGCAGATCTCCCCACTCTATACTTCACAGGTATGTGTGTGTGTGTGTGTGTGTGTGTGTGTGTGTGTGTGTGTGTGTGTGTGTATGTGTGTAAAATACTGTCTTCTCTCCTAGGATTCTTAATTTGTACATGCAAGATGCATGGGCTGTTCTCATGTGTCTAGTCTGGCTTAAGTAGAGTTAAGGCTAGTGATCAGTAAGTATCTGTAAATAGGACCTGGAGTCAGATAAAAAGCTGAAAATGAACTTAATGTGTTCATGTTTGACTATATTTGGAAAACATCTATCAGATCAACAGAGACAATATCATTTCCTCACATTCTCTGGCTATGTGTACACCTTACTCAGCCAGGAGTCTCTTTCCTGACTACTTATTGAAGCTGTCTGTCATGCAGCATATACTAGTTCTTCAGGCAGATGTATGTTCAGAGTATGAGTATGTTTTCCTCCTAGAGCTCACGGCTATTTTAATTTTTTGAAACATTACCTTTGAACATATCTTAAAGGCAAATTTCATCTACCCATCCAGCATTGTTTGCATGTGCTCCTGACTGATAATATTCAGCAGTAGAGTATGACTTCACAGTGATCACTAGAAGTTTCTCCATCCAGAAAGAACAAGAGCTCAAAAGTGAGTTTCATAATGTCATGAGAACCTCTGAATATTTGGGTCAGATTCCCTGATGGGAAATTGACCCAAAAGGATGGTTGGAATCTCAGTTCTCTAGCTGAATTCAAGTTGTGGCTTTAAGAATGATTATTTTTGGAAAGTTACATGATCTTGGTGCTTACTGATATTTCATTGCCAATGGCTTTGGTAGAGTAAGAGAAAAAGAAAATTAAATTTCCCAATGTGGCAAAGCTTTGTGGTTTAATTTCCAGATCTTGGAGGTTGAGTATGGTTTGCTGGAATTGGACTGCAACGCTGGTAATAACATTAGGGTTGGACACCACAGTAAAATATTCAGACTCACTGCCATCATTGTTCATGACAACGTTGTTCTCCTGGTCCCTGGAGATGAGTCAGAATCCTTGAGTTCCTCTCTTATTGCTTCTTAATCACCCAACTCACCAAGTCCTAAAGTCCTATTGCTTGTTTTTTGGAGGTGCTTCTCACTTGTATTCCCAACAGCCCTCCGTTGCTTTAATTCAAGTGCTTATCACCCATTTTTAATATTATATAGCAGAAGCCGAACTGTCTTCAGCACTTCTTCCCATTATAATTCCACTGCCAAATAAATCAGTTTTCCTAAAATTAATTAACTTCTGCTAAAATTAAAAAAAATCAAAAATGGTAATTTTTACTCTTATGGTAGAATCAAGTCCAAAGTATGTAGCACGGTAGATATGGGCCCTCATCCACCATGCCCAGTAAGGGGCTTGGATGTTCTCACATACACACTTCATTGTCTACAAACACCAAGCTGAATTCCTTACTGGTCCTTCCCCTCTGTTTGCTCATCTCAACAGTTCCCCTTACCTCATCCACCCTGGCCACTGTTTCTCACTGTGAAAACTGTCTTTCTCTTTCAAAGCCAACTCTTATCCCCAACTAGAGATGACAGTCACCTCTCTGCTTGAGCCCTTGAAAGATGTCCTTTTCTTCTCTTGCGTTGCTGTGGTGAGCAGTAGAAATGTTTTCCTAGACTGGTTCATGCAGGGCAGAGCTGGAGTTTTCCCATCCTTAGCATCATTTTCCTAGAGTTAGAGGCAAGTGGCTGGCCTTAGCTCGATGGAGCTCTTCAGAATTGAAATGTTCACAGAGTCTCTTTGAGAAGAGGTTCAATCTAATACAGATCATCAACTTAATTTTTTCCCCTGTATATAGAGTATGTAAAGCAAATGCAATTCAAATGTATGGCTGCTTTGGTATCTAATTACTCAAATTAAATTTTTAAATAAAAAACTCAAAATGCAAGTTTTAAAACGTAGTGGAAGAACTTAGGTCATTGGGCTACGACAGTGAGCACCTTTACCTTCTGAGCCATCTTGCTGGCCCATAGCCAATAACTTCAAGATCCAAACCCAAAGTGTATTTGTAGTACCAACGGTTGTTTGTCCAATATATCAGCATAGAGAGTCAGTGTTTAAAACGTTTGGAATACACAGCATTACCTTCATTTTCATCGTCTTAGAACTGAGCTCTGCTGTGGTGTGTTTATGAGAAGAGGGGCCTACAGTGTTTGTCTCCTTCTTCTGCTACACTAGAAGGATCTGATAGATGAGTAAGGTAGCCTGAGATTTAGCATTATGGAAAACTGTTAATTAAAATCATATTTTTTTTTTTTGCGTGTATGTCTTCTTCCAAAGTTCGCTTTACTGAAGGGTACAGATCTCAGAGTTGGCTCTCCTTGCATCTGGCCACAGCCTTTCAGTTACCTGCTTTGGTTTTGAATGGTGTATCATTTTCCCATCAGTACTTTTGGGAGTTTCATAATGTTTGAGGTAATGCTATTCATAATAGCCCTGCTATTTGGCCTCTACTGCACATGTAGCTAATATTTTGGGTACAGCTTTTCCTTTGAAGCTGGTGGGAGCTTTGTGCACAGATGAAATATGAAGCAGAGAGGGGGCACTTCTATCTTCTCCACCACTGGACTCTTTCATCACTGTGGAAAAAAGAGTTTCACTCCTCTGTAGATAAGAATCTCTCTTTGTACATTTCCTATATTTAGCAGTGAAACTAAACGCTGTAGAGCAACAACAGCCTTTCTCACCACATCCATGCAGATAAGTGAGTCAAAGACAATTAGGATAGTGGAGCAGAAACTGCGACCCATGAACTGATGGATTTGATACTGTCTTCTAGCATGCTCTTGATGGCAAACACAAGGAGCCAGATCAAGGCAATTTCTTTTGCCCCCATGCCCCCTTTACAGAAGGAGAATGGACTATATTTTGCTTTGTCCATTTGGTCCTCTGTTGGTTGGGACTCGATAGGTGGAGGCAGGGGTTCAGCCACATTGCTCAGTTCTTAGGTTGGCTCGCTGAATCACTTGCAGCCTTTTCCCCAGACATCCTGCTGAACTTCGTAGAATTCCCGATGCTCTATAAATTCCCTTGGCAGTCCGTGCCAATGTGGAATGGACTTCTCTTTCAGCAGTGTGCCGCCTCACCTGGTTGCTGAAGCCAGCTTGTCCTTGTCTAGATTCTTAGGGCTCATATCTTCTTTCCTCGAGACAATAAAAAGATGGGTGGCAGAAATCCTTGTGGCAACTTGACTGCTCTGGACCATGTCACTGAGGTATTAGCTTCTTCATGGTTTCCTTGTCTGAATTCAGCTCTCCATGACTAAATTCAGTCAGGTGGAAATGAAGTTTCCATACTAAAGTCCTCCATGCTCTAAACTTAGTGTGTGAAGTTGGATTTTTCCCACCCAGATCAGCCCCAGTTGTTCTGATTAAGAAACTCAATAATCTAGAGGGGACAACCCTGTGACAGCTTTTCCTATTACACAGAAAGAACTTTTAGGTCTCCATCAGGCAATGGTGGCATACACCAGGAATCCCAGCGTTCATAGAGAGGGGGAGAAGAACCATCAGTTCCAGGCCAGCCTAGACTACAGAGCTGCTCTGCCTCAAAAAATCCAAAACAAGCCAAAAAAAAAACCAATAAAATGAGTTCCAAAACTTTCAGTCTTCTAACATAATCTGCAGAGGACTGACCACTGGGTCATAGACAGTAAGTGTTTTTTTTTTAAATACTCAGTTATATTATGATAAGCATGTGATGAAAGTTAGGATTCTTCATAACCATGAGATTTTTGTTGTGGAATGCACTTACGCTTTCTAATTTATTTACAATTATTTTCTATGTATTCTTGGACATATTTTCTTAAAAAGAAAAACAGCTTTTCTAGGCAACACAAATAGGAAGTTTTGTAAAGATCACCCTCAAATTCTTTCTTTTCGATAGGCCAATGTAGAGCACAAAGACACTGTCAATGCCGATATGTGCTTTTCAGACTTATTACCATTACATCAGAACAACCTTACATTTTTCTAGCTTCCCACCTTAGAAATCAAGAGTTCTGGATGGGGAATATTCTTTAGCATATAAGAGCTCTTTCATAGCCATGTGGTTCTTTTTATGTAGAAAAGGGTATGCTAACTCATGTGTGCACATTGATTATGATCAATTTTGTTGCTTTGGTGTGTTTATTTTATTATTTTATTTTCAAATGAAAATATGGCTATCATGATTAAATGTATTTTCTACCTTATCTTAATCATTCCAAATAACTGAGTTAGAAGAAAAAAAAAAAGCTCTAGATTCATTTAATTCCAAAGGACATGAAAAGGGAAAATCTGTATTCCATTTAGGACTGTTTTCTCTGGGCTCCTTCCATGTACCTGAAGAATGAAACACTTTCCCCTTGCTCTTCTATAATTAGAATTTAGCATTGAAGATTTTTTTCTTGTCAGAATAGATGTCAAGTAATTTGGTAGATGTTGTAAAATCAATCAGAGTCTTTAAAAATTTTGTCCTGCCAAGACTGTGAAATACATTTGTACATATTCATTTTTGAATTGATGGATGGGTGACAGGCAGTAGGCAGCAAGATTGAGCACTAAACGATCTGTGTGTCAGGCTTCAGCAGTCTTAGCAAGCTGATCGGTAGCACATGAAGAGGCACAGAAAAAGAGCATCACCAGAAATATGTATGAGAATTCGGTCCTAAGTCAGGAAATAGCAGCTAAGAATTATTTTTACTGGGAGATACAGAAAAATAGTAAAGCTAGAAGGCTGGGGTTTTTGATGAATAAATGAACCTGTTATTTTATGTTTTATTGAAAAGTTACATTATCCTGTGCTGTGTTGAACTGTCAAGAGATGAACGGAAAGAGAGTAAGAGAGAGTGACTCTTTGGAAGGCTGATTTTCTGAGGAGAAATGAAAATAGGCCAAGCTCAATGGGTGATCATCTAGGAGATGATAGTGTTCTTCGGTGGGAAGAGCGACATTCTGGGAGGCAGAGGGCTGGTCCTCAGCCTACAGCTCCTTCAGATACCCCACCGTATTTTCACACAAGGGGCTGTTCCTTTGTCACACTGCCCATTTCGGTCAAATGTGGCATGGCCCAAGGCACACTCACTGCCTTCTCTCCTCCTTGAGTGGGAAAACAAAAGGAGAAGACGTGAAGAATGTCTGGGGTCCATCTTGCTGGGGATGCACTGCTCATAGACATTGGGGAGTGTTTCCAATCTGTACTGTTGGCCTTGGTGCGATGCTCATCTCTTTTTTCCTTCTCACTGCAGAGCCCCTTGTGTCCTTTGTATTCATGAATCATGTCCAAACATCAACTTTAAAAAAGAAAAAATGAAAATAGAAAAATTAATGCAAGTTCGGTTTCTTCTGTGGTATCTACTGGTTTGTTCTCAGCTTGCCCTACTTTTTCTCAAACCTGGCTTGCATACCAATTTGGGGTGTTTCTTTGCAAATCTTGTTAGAGTTTCTGCAAGAAATAACATGTTGTTTTTCAAGGAAAAAAGAATTGCAGTTATAAACCTGTATAAAACTTCCAGACTGTGGTGCTTAGAGCAAACAACACTGAAGTGTGTTTCTCTCTCCACCCAAGTCTTTCAGGAGCCCATGGAACAGGTAAATAATTAACTATGTAGTGCTTGCTTGGAAAATGGTACCGAGTGCCTTAGGGTGTGTTGAGCCAGCACTAGATGATCTTCAAAGTTCCCTGTAGCCCACAAGTTCCAAAGTATCGTTCTTGCCCTCAGGGAAATCACATTTCAAAACTGGAGGAAGGGAAAGCCTAGATTAAGCCAAGGTGAGGTGTTTCATTGCAAACAACAGAAGCCGCCCCACCCCCTCCCCACCTGTATGTCCCTCAACACTTTGAACTTTCATTTCAGACAAAGTACGTTTTATTTGTCCACCTCAGGAGTTCACCAGTTTAGGTGGCTTGGTTTTCAAGTTTCTTAGAACAATGAGCCACCTTCCAACAGTGAGGCTAATAAGCAAAGTGTGGCCAGTGGCCAGCAAGGGCCACACTGGGGTTGGAAAAAGTCCAGAAGGCAACTCACGAACTATTTATAATTTCAAGGGGATGCTGACCTTTTGAAAAAGTCAGGTCAGATACAGAGGCAGTAATACAGTGAAAGAGAAAATTCCGGATATTAACACAGGCAAGGAGGCATCAGGAAAAGATGGGTGGTCCTAAGCCCACCTGGACTTCAATTAGCCAGGGGAATATGCTCAGAAAAGCCCAGTGCTTTGTGCAGAGCTGGGAGCAGTGAGGAAGGACTATGTTAATGACCCACAAAACATCACTGGGGAGCTCACCTCAGTCTTTCATGCATTTTTTTCCTTCTTGGAACCAGGCCATGTGGGAGGCAAGTCATGGCACACCTCAGGCCCCTCTGTCTCTTCCCCTAAGTAAACTATCCAGTTTCCTCTCTCTGTGTCTCTACAGAATTCTACAGAGGCACAGGGACATGGAACTCTCAGCATCTGCTTTCTACCCCCACATCTGTACCTGTGATAGGGTCAGCAGTTACAAAATAAAGTTAATTGCAGTACATGCGTCCGATCGGGCCTATTCCTACATTTGAGAAAAGATTCAGTACAGCTGTTCAAAACCCTAGTAAGGAGACTACCTCTGGGAAGGGACTCAACCTTGCCACCCATGGTTTTGCAGGTGAGAACTTGGGCCTGTCACCTGGAGTGAAGAGGAAAGGAAACACGCCTCTGTGGTTAAGCCTCTGTGTGCTTTCTATACTTAGAAAGTTTTCTGTTATATGTTATGAGTGAGACAGAATATGTGGATGATCATACAGTTATAAAACCACACAAATGGCCACCGTTTAGGGAGATGTCCAGCAGCACAAGAAAGACGAGGAAATGAATATTAGCAAGCCTCTTTCCCATAACGAAGTGTTGTCTTACACACTGACTCTGGAGTTGAATGCCATATCCCAGAGAGGAGCGACAGATCGATACAATCTGGCTGCTTCTTCATTCAGTTTCTTAGCTCGTGGCTAAGAGCCAGGGATATATTTTGCTGTCTTTGTTCCGAACTGCACACGTGCTCTGGCAAGCAGCTGCTGTGTCTTCCCTTCAGTGCTCAGCCACGATCAGGCTACTTCTGTGAGGTCCTAGCAAGGATTTACATCAGTCCTGGCCAGTAATTACTGTCTCTTTCCAGACACAACTCGTACACGTTGTGCATTTTAATGCTCCAGGACTGCGGAGTAAGTAGGCTGAGGCTGAAAAGCTCACTGTCACAAGCCTTGGAGTGGTACTGCCGGCAGTCAACCAGCAATGCGTCCTCACAGCCAGGTGGGGTGGTGGTGCATGGCTGTAACCCCAGCTTTAGGAAACAGATGCAGGAGGATCAGGAGTTCAAGGTCAACCAGGGCTATAGGACATCTTGTCTCAAAACACCAAGAAAAAGGGGTAAATGGGGCACCCGTTCTCCATGAAAAATGGTCAAGGGCATCTTTTTCAGATGCTACTAATGTGAGATGTGGTGTTTGGATGACGTACCTGGCCTAGGCTGTTATTTACTGATGCCTCAAGTATTTAATAATCACTTCTACTTTCCACTTGTTCTGCTCTGTTTAAACAACATGCATTTCTCAGGGACAATGGAGACGTTGTCTCCTTCTGTTTCCCTAAACATGCCTAGCTTTCCTCTACCAAGCTACTGAGTGTCCTACCAAAGGGACACGTGATATAGTTTGAAATAAAACTCTTCAGTTTAGTCTCTTTTATCTGTTCTGTTTCCTTCTACATCTCCTGAGAAACCTCCTTGTGAGGCTTAATTAAATCAACTATCCACTTCAAATAATTTTATTTCTTCACTTATCATCTCGCCATCCAAATTTTACTACAACATTGCTTAAGCCTATGGGGAGGTGTCACACAAATATATAAAATGAGGTTTCTATCCCTCAATGGTGATGTGAGTAAGTAAGTGGGGATGTATCAGAGGTAGTGTGAGTAAGGCAAAGGGTGAATGGTCCAGGAGTCCAGGAGTAGTAAAGATACATCATCTGCTGCTGGTACACAAAGATATTTCAGAGGAGGGGGCATTTAAGGTGAGCCACTCAGAGTGTATGGAATTTAATGATGAGAGAAAAGCAGGTGATAGGCGGGGAGAACAGATCCTCAGGCATGTCCCAGGAGAACTGACAGAAGGAAGGCTATCATCACATTTTGGAGCAATGAGCCAATTTGTTTAGATTAAAATTGGTAACTGAAAAATTAGGTAAATCTACATTGTAGGTGAGTTTGAAGGTAAAGATAGGAAATTAAAACTTGATTTGAAAAGTACGGAGTCACAATATGTTCAGATGCTAACTTAGAAGATGGAAAACTAGAGACACCAAATATTAGGGAGGCAATTGTGTGGTTTGTTGCCTTGTGCTGAGGAACAAGCCTTGAGTTCAAGACAAGGTGAAGATAGATGAGATGGTAGAACATTCTAGAGGAAGAAGTGATAAAACATGAGGTCCTATCATATAAAAAGAGAAATCTGAAAAAAATAGGCTGGCAGATTGTATCTGCTGTATAGCACTGGCCCAGACAGTCTGGTCCTATCTACAGTTTAGTGTATGGCCATCTTGCAGCAAAGAGGAGGCTGTAAACTATACTTCCTGAATTCTGATGCACATCTTGTCATCTTTATATTTGTGATATTAGGAAACTTCTCATTACCTTTGAGCACATTCAGTGTGATTTTTTTCCTTGAAAGGCAGTTAGTAAATCAATGGTGCATATTTTAGTCGATGGTGTGTTATTAACAAGATGTAACATAAAATATACATTATTACTATATTTTAGTTTTGTCTTAAAATAGCCATGCTCATTGCAATTAAATCAAACAATCTAGAGTATAAATTACATTTTAATATTAAAAACACCATGAATATCATTCAACAAACACATACATTGCCCAAAGTAAACAATCACAGAAAATATATCAACCTCCAGAGCTTTAAGTACATTATGAATGCATGTATCACTACCTACTGAGAACTCTGATAAATGTGTTTCTCTTTAATGTTAGAAGGTACAAATAAATGAGACAAAGCAATTTCTTGGACTGGGGATACATGGGTGACGTTCAGAAGAAGAAAAGACAAACACAGTTCATTTGAACAAGGCAGGATGTGATGAATCACGGAAGAGAGTTCCAATGGGTGTTTTGGATTGTCTTATCTCCTTGGCCATCAGGTGAAGTTTGGAGACAGATGAGAAATTTGAGGTGAGCCTGAGAGGATGGACACCAATATTGATGAATTGGATGGATTCAGGTGGAACCATGTGTTGTGAGCAACAGTGAGAAATTAGAAAGAACCCTCTGTGTTCAGGAAAGGAAACAGAGCAGTGTCATTGAAAGGAAGGCTCTGGGAAGTTTGGAGCAATTACTATGGACTGAGCACTGTGTGTCCCATGTGGTGATAGGTAGCATCCCTGGTCCTGTTATAGAAGCTGAGCTGAGCACAATGAAGTCAAGGTCAGTTAAGTAGCTTAGTAAGAACGTAAGGACCTATGTTTCGCCAGCTGGCCTGACTGACGCCTTTCCTAAGAAGGCGGGTGAAAGGGACGTGTGCCTGGGAAAGGATGCTGGCCAAAGGGGAAGGGAGGAGTTGCAAAAGATGTGATGAAATCTGAACTTAATTCTGCAGCTGAAGTGATGGCATATTCTGGATTTGGGATAGTATGTGACCACCATTACAGCTGGTGTGGTAGAATTGCACCATAGTGGTCTTAATGGCGACAGCGAAATTTAGATTGTTTATTCTATGCTAATGATATCATCTTAGCATGATTACATCTTCAAAGGTTTTATATATATATTATATTTTATATATTAAATATATATATTATATTTATATATATTAAATATATATATATTAAATCCACTCTTACAGGTACTAAAGATTAAGACTTCAACCTTAAAACAACAACAACAACAACAAAAACCCTCATTATTTTCTCTAGATTCTTATACCCATGAGGACAAGGGTCATAGTTCCCATCTTCTCAGGGTTAATACAATTGTGGGGTAACAGAATTGCAGAATAGTGATCATCATTGGATTGTAACCTTGGCTGTGCTAGATCCTGGTTGTGTCCCTTGGGCAAGTGTGTTGGACTCAGCATCCTCCACTAGACAAGGAGCAGTATAGTACTGTCCTTACTGTTAGTATGAGGGCATGCACTTTCATTAGTTCGCCTAGCTGGAGTTATGACTAGTCACTTAGGAAACGCTCACAGAATTCTGTTGAAGGAGACTGTGTGATCATTGAGCGTTCTACCATTAAACCACTGTCTCTTTGGGCTTCAGTTTTTTGTCTGAAAATAAACGATGTTATGCAAGGTGACTCTGAAGTTTCTTCTGTTCTGCATTTTGTAAATTTAGCTGGTATCTTGCTATCTCCTTGTAACTCTCAGGGAGAGAGAGCAAGAGAGGGAGAGTGAAGGAGTGAGGGATTACTGGTTGTATATTTTGTTGGAGATACTAATCAATATTATGGATTTATGGAAGGACACATTGTTATTAGTTTATGTCTCATGGTTAATACTTGCACTATATCTATTTAACAATATTATGGATTTATGGAAGGACACATTGTTATTAGTTTATGTCTCATGGTTAATACTTGCACTATATCTATTTAACATATTAATCCCACTGGTCAAGAATAAGACCAGCCGGGCGGTGGTGGCGCACGCCTTTAATCCCAGCACTCGGGAGGCAGAGCCAGGTGGATCTCTGTGAGTTCGAGGCCAGCCTGGGCTACCAAGTGAGTTCCAGGAAAGGCGCAAAGCTACACAGAGAAACCCTGTCTCGAAAAACCAAAAAAAAAAAAAAAGAATAAGACCACTACCACAGTTTAAAGCCAAATATGAAACAAGTTTTAATTTAGTACTGGCCAAGTGACTGGGCTCTGGCCAGGTCTATACCCAGGTTCTCAGGAAATGGCCCTGAGTCATGTTTTGCAGGGACTTAAGAAGGCAAACCCCATAATTCACTGCATTCCCCACAAGGTCCAATCAGGGGCAAGCATACATCCTGACATATTTCCCGCCCACATACCTCCAAGCACATCCAGTGTAGATGGGAAAAACAAACTTGTTTAGAGGAGTGAAAACGTGTGGCTTGTTATCTCCCAGAAACAAGCCTCCAGCGTTTCAGGAGCTATCTGTCCTTGGGCAAAGGGCTTACAGATCAGAGGCATTTTTGTTTTATGGATCTCTTGGGCATAGTAATTAAAACTTAAAATGCAACTTTGGCTCTCATGCTTACTGTTTTCAGCTAAATAAAATTTAATTTCTTGTTTCCTTAAGTCAGGCTTTGTGTTAGGTCAGAAATGACTAGAAATGATGAATATGCTATTTTCCACTGTATTGCATTTAAATCTTAAAGTAACTTAGATTTTATACCTACTTAAAATTGTAAATAGGCTGGGGTGGAAATAAAGGATTCTGGTTTTCTAAGAAGTTACCTTATTGCCCATCTGTAGCTCCTTCTGCCACACACACACACACACACACACACACACACACACAGAGAGAGAGAGAGAGAGAGAGAGAGAGAGAGAGAGAGAGAGAGAGAGAGAGAGAGAGAGAGAGACTTACTTCTAGATTATGGAAACAAGATGGAGATGGTGAGACACATTCCATCAGTTTCTACAAGCTGACCCCCTTTGCTGATTCACTTACCATGTTCAAAGCCATCCTCTACAGGTGGCAGAGTGACTCCCCACAGCAGATGGAGAGCAGATTGGAGGGAGGACTATTTGGAGAACTCTAAGGGAAAGCTTCCTGGGGGCTGTTCCTTTTGTATGCGGTGGAGCATCTTCCTCTATCTAATTGTGTTGAACTGGTGCCTCTAGTTCATTCTGAATGGAGAGAAAAGGCGAGTGAACTAGGGTTGGGGGAGCAGTCTCTTGGGACAAAGCAGGGGTACAAAAGCTCCCTAGAGGAGCTGCCTTCTGTGGAAGGGACAGAAAGAAGGTCAGAATGACTAGGTATGGTGTGGTATGAGGTCAGGGATCTACCAGAACAAGCAGGAGCAGGAAGGGCAGACTAAGGGGAAACCACCCAGACTTCATGTAAGTGTTTTCTTATTCCAAGTATCTCATTCAGTTCCAGTTCTCAGGCCTCAAGTTACTTTCTAAGAAGTTGCTTTCTAAAGCCTTTCCCAATTCTACACGGTTAAGTGCCCATACCCAAGGGCAAGGGTGAGGTTACATAAAAGGTGAGCCTGACAGGAAGAGTTGGTGGAAGAGGAAGAAACCACCCTCACTTGTTTATCTTGAAATTCTATGGAAGGTTTGATTTTGAAATGTAACTGTGTGAGTGTCATGAGGAAGAAAACAGGTAAGAAATGATGTAAGAGACAGTCAGCCAAGCAGACAGGAAGACACATACACACAAAGTGTGTGTATGTATTTGTGTATGTGCATGTGTGTCTGTCTCTCTCTCTGACACACACACACACACACACACACACACACACACACACACACACACACACACACGATGGCCGTTATAGAAACAATCAATGGGTTTTAATAACCCAGGCCAGTGTCCTTTGCCTGTGATATCATTCCCTCTTTTGTCGTTATTTTGTAGAGACCTGATTAGACCTTTTTGGAGGAAGAATTTTGCTTGATTGGAAGATGATAAAAGGATAAGAAATAAATGAAATGAAATCTGTTTGCCAACCAACACCAGGCATCTACTGGATAAAACAATAATTATCATTAATAAGCATAAACCAAAAGATGAAGACTCATAAAACCAAGAGATATCAACAAAATGTAATTGGCTCCTTAAGATTATCTGTGAAATTTTGAAAGCTGATTTCACAGTGTGGAAGAAAATATACATAAAAAGTTTAAACCTTCTTCAAAAGGGACTCTGCCAATCATCTTTCTTTTCCTTCTCCGAGGCCATCACCTGTGATAACTGGGATTGGCAGGTCACTTTGTAGTTTCTTGATTGTTTTTTTGTCTATGTTAGTGTTCATATTTTTTTTCTTAAAAAACAAAACAAAACGAAAGCAACTCCATGCCACACTTGTGTTATCAGTACATGAATACTTGTTTTACACTTTACAACTAGTGCAGTGTATTCCATAGAATTAAACAACCACAAATCATTTAAGTACATCCCATATAATACACAATTAAAACCTGAAATGTTTTGTAGTTACAAACAACCCCACAAAAATCATTCTTGGATTGTCTTTGCAGCTAGAGGGGTTTGTCAGGACTCTTATAATTAGAATTACTGGTTGCATACTTAATTCGATACAGTCAAACGACATCACTGATAAGGCTTGATTGATATATATTCCTACCCTCAGTGTCCAACTGCCCATTTCTTTGCAACTTTTTCAGTACTGCGTTATCATCAAACTTTTTTTCATCTGGTTGGCAATAGTTAATATTTACTATTTCATTTTTCTACTTCCTGTTTCACTAATAAGTTTAAACACTGACAGATATATTGGTGATTCATATTTGTTCTCTAAATTATATGTTCATTGCTTTCCATTTTTGAAAAATACTTTTCTAAGAAATATCAGCTGAGGCACTCTAATGTTTCCTTTTATTATTATTATTATTATTATTATTATTATTATTATTATTATTATTATTCCAACTCTGTGGACTGAACCCATGGCCTTGCACTTTTCAGTGAGTGAGCAGAAGCCCCAACCCAAGCACTCCATTCATTAAAACCACTAAGTAACTGTTTCTCACAAGCAATACCTGCCTGGCTCTTAGTTTTCACCCTTGTCCAGCATAGTTTTCCCAGAATAGAATTTTCTCATCCTTATGCTGGTGATATTTCTGAGCTTTTATGATTTTTGTAGGAATACCATTCCGACCTCATCTTATTGAAATACTCTATATTTCCTATTTCTCATATATTCTAAATGTTTAGATGTAACTGCTAAAGTATTAGGAATTTACTCAGTTCTGGTAAAAGGATGTGACTTAATTTTTTATTTTTACCCAAATAGGTCCAGTTTTATTTATTGAAGGGTCTATTATTTTCCTAATGGGTTGAAATCACTTGATTATATAAGTTTGTCCATATGTTTGGGTACATTTGGGGATTTTCTTTCTTTTCTTTTTTTGAGACAGGGTTTCTCTGTGTAACAGTCCTGGTTGTCCTGGGACTTGCTTTGTAGACCAGGCTGGCCTCAAACTCATAGAGATCTGTCTGCCTTTGCCTTCTGAGTGCATCGCTGCCCAGATGTTTGGGGTTTTCTATTCATTTGACATCATTTGATAATATTCTTTTCCTTGATCTCATCTCTTTAACAATGGTGCTTTGAGTTACATTGTGTTACTCAATACTCATGAGAACAGTCCCCCAATGCCTCTCCTTACCTCCATTATAATTTTGCAATTTATCTGGTCTCCTCTTACGCCTTTTCTGTTTCATATAACTGTAAAAGTAGATGTTAAATATTATAAGCAAAAACTACGGATTAGCACATTGAATATTGTAGAGCATTTGAGGATAACTGTGAGAGCCAAAATTGTGTTTTAATTACTGTACCTAAGAGATCCATAAAACAAAAAACGCCTTTAATCTGGAAGGCCCTTGCCCAAGGACAGATACCTTCTGAAGTGCTGGATGCAATTTCTGTAAGATAACAAGCCACAAGTTTTCATTCCCTAAACATGATTGTTTGACCCAACTGCCCTGAATGGGAGGTGCGTAGGCAGGAAGTATGTCAGGACACTTGCTTGCCTCTGATTGGATGTAGGTAGGAGGTATGCAGGAAGGAAGTATGTCAGGACATTTGCTTGCCTCTGATTGGATGTAGGTAGGAGGTACGTAGGCAGGAAGTATGTCAGGACATTTGCTTGCCTCTGATTGGATGTAGGCAGGAGGTACGTAGGCAGGAAGTATGTCAGGACATTTGCTTGCCTTTGATTGGATGTAGGCAGGAGGTACGTAGGCAGGAAGTATGTCAGGACATTTGCTTGCCTCTGATTGGATGTAGGTAGGAGGTATGCAGGCAGGAAGTATGTCAGGACACTTGCTTGCCTCTGATTGGATGTAGGCAGGAGGTATGCAGGAAGGAAGTATGTCAGGACATTTGCTTGCCTCTGATTGGATGTAGGTAGGAGGTACGTAGGCAGGAAGTATGTCAGGACACTTGCTTGCCTTTGATTAGATGTAGGCAGGAGGTACGTAGGCAGGAAATATGTCAGGACATTTGCTTGCCTTTGATTAGATGTAGGTAGGAGGTACGTAGGCAGGAAGTATGTCAGGACATTTGCTTGCCTTTGATTGGATGTAGGCAGGAGGTATGCAGGAAGGAAGTATGTCAGGACATTTGCTTGCCTCTGATTGGATGTAGGTAGGAGGTACGTAGGCAGGAAGTATGTCAGGACATTTGCTTGCCTTTGATTGGATGTAGGCAGGAGGTATGCAGGAAGGAAGTATGTCAGGACATATGCCTGCCTCTGATTGGATGTAGGTAGGAGGTATGCAGGCAGGAAGTATGTCAGGACATATGCTTGCCTCTGATTGGATGTAGGTAGGAGGTATGCAGGCAGGAAGTATGTTAGGAAAAATGCTTGCCCCTGATTGGACCTGGTTGGAAATATGTAGCCTTATAGGTTTGTCTTTATAAACCTCTGCAAAATGTGACTTGTTGCCATTTTCTGGGAACCCTAGAATGGACCAGGCCAGAGTTCTTCATCCTGGCCAGTATTTAATGAAAGATTGCTTCGAATTTGGGTCAGTATTATGTTAGTGGTCTTATTCTTGCCCAGCGGGATTAACAAATAAGCATAGTTATGAGACAGTCTCTGCTGGTGGGAGTGCGATGCATGTTTTTCTCAGTCTAGATTTTTATAGTCACCTTAAAGAGTTTATTTTGTAGGTAATATGTCTTTGAATTATTATTTTATTTTATTTTTATTTTTTACCTCTTTTTTCTTTTTTTAATTATTATTAAGAGATTTTTCTATTCATTTTACATACCAACCACAGATTCCCTTCTCCTTCCTCCTCCTGACCCCCATCTTTCTCCCCCAACTCACCCCCCTTTCCCACCTCCTCCCAAGGCAAGGTCTCCCATGGGGAGTCAGCAGAGCCTGGCACACTCAGTTGAGGCAGGTCCAAGCCCTTCATCCCTGTACCAAGGCTGCTCAAAGTGTCCCACCATAGGCACTGGACTCCAAAAAGCTTGCTCATGTACCAGGGATGGATGGGTCCCATTCCCACTGCCTGCCTGGGTGCCCCCTAAACAGTTCAAGCTAAACAACTGTCTTACCTATCCAGAGGGCCTAGTCCAGTACCATAAAGTTTTAAAAATGCTTGTTTATGACATTGTAGCTGTTCTTGATAATGGTTCTTTTACTCACTATTTTAAGTCTCTTTATAATATTGCCAAATAGCAATGAAATAATTTTAATAATTAAGTATAACAAGAATTATAAAGCATCATATGTAAGAGTTGCTGTTGTATTAGCAACTTACTTATTTTTGTATTTTACTTTTTCATCTTATATTTTGTAAAACTGTTGCTAGGTTTGTTCTTTCCTTCTTTGAAATGAGGCATTCCATGTTGATCAGACTGGCTTTAACTCCTGGAATCGAGCAATCCTCCTGTCTCAGTGTCCCGAGTGGCTGGGACTACTGGGCTGTACCACTGTGCCCAGCTAACTGTTCTATAATCAGCTCTCTATCCTTGGGAGGGCAGTCCTGGAGGCCTAGAATCACTACATATTTGTGTGTATGGAGTACAAGAAGAGCAGTTACAGAAAACATTGACCTTTCAATATTTAGCGTGCATCTGTGGGTATTTCTTTTAAATTTGGATTACTTGTTTCTGTTGAAACCTAGCTTGTTTGGGATTTATAAAAGTAAAATTGTTACTATAATTCTGCCTTAAATTCTGCTTGAAGGGTGGCTGAACATCACAAGGCTGTCTTTGGGAAGCAAATGTGGTTCCATTCAGCTCAGGTCAAACTTGGCAAATGCTTAGAGAAAGATGGTTCTAGGAAAGTTTTAGATAAACTCAATTAGGTTTCTTTTAACTGATGGTGACACTGTGTGCTTTGTCTCTTTATTGAAAGAGACTTCTTTTTCCCAGCTCCAGTTTTACCCCTCCCAAAGAGTGCCATGTCTATGGAAACTGGGGGAGCTGTTCCTGGCCTGACACTCAGTTACAGAGGAGTGAATAGACCATTGTTCTTCACACATAGGGTGTAGGCTCCTTTCTGTCTTCTACAGGCCTGATGCTTTCAGCTGGCTTTTATGTTTCTTAACTAAGCAAATAATGCAGCATGGACAGAATATAGAACACGGGATTCACAGCAGAACGGCTGCAGGTAATGGCCAGGCTGGAAGTCAGAATTTTATTTATTTATTTATTTATTTTTTCTGAGACAAGGTTTCTCTGTGTAGTTTTGGTACCTGTCCTGGATCTTGCTCTGTAGATCAGGCTGGCCTTGAACTCACAGAGATCCACTTGGCTCTGCTTCTTGAGTGCTGGGGTTAAAGGCGTGCACCACCACCGCCTGGCTGGAAGTCAGAATTTGATGTGATCTCCTATCACCTTGTTTCCCTCTTCGACAGGAAATGTAAGGAATTTCCTTTCATCTGGAAAGGTACAACTTCAAATTTATGGCACTGACTGCCTCTAAAACCCCAGACATGACTTGTACACCGCCAGATAATTTTTGGATAACACCTGGAGCTGTATACAGGCAAAGAAGGTGCCTTTCAACACCTACACACATCCCCGGCTTGAAGTGGCCCACATGCCACTTTACACCTACAGCATGACTTCTTACAGACCTATTTCTGCCACACACCCACTGCTGGGCACATGCTCTCCAAGGCTGAATAGGGAGGAAGGAGAACAGCACTTTGTAAAGTCGTCAGTGATGGTGCTCTGTGATAAGTGAGTGAGTGGACGTGGAAAGACATCTGTTTTTACACCTGAAGACAGTTAGCTCACCGGATTACTTCAAGAAAAGCTGATCTTGATAAGACAAAATGCTTCAGATGAATTTAGGGGCCTCTCTGGGGTGATAATATGGTCCACCCATGGCTTCATGAGCAACTGAATTGAACATGAATAGGTTAGAAAATCCTTTCCTTGTTTGCATATTAAGAACATTCTGTTAATTATTATTTGTGTGAGGGTTAAATTTTTTCTTTTTCTTGTTTAAATATGTGTTATTAACTCTAATCTTACCCTTGGTGCTTCTCCACACTACGGTTACAAAGAGCTTTAATGAGCTGACTCTGTTACTTTTTTCCTTGAACTGTCTACTCTCTAGGGACAGTCTTTGCAGTATAATCTTAGGTTGCGGTTTTTTTTTTTTTTTAAGATGAATACTTTTTTTTTTTCCTTGAGAATGGTGTCTAATTACCATTGATCCAGGGAAAAAGGAAATGTCTGTCTGTCCAAGCCAGTCATTAAAATAAGGTGATAAGAGCATTAGAGACATGGCGCAGTGATTAGGAGCACTTGCTACTTTTCCAGAGGACTGGAGTTCAGATCCAAGCACCCATGTTGGGCTATTCACAACCTCCCGTAACTCCAGTTCCAGGAGATCTGACACCCTCTTCTGGAACCTGCATGAAAGTACATGCTTATACACACACACACACACACACACACACACACACACACACACACACACACTCCTCAATAAAAAATTCTTAGCCGGGCGGTGGTAGCACACGCCTTTAATCCCACACTCAGGACGCAGAGGCAGGCGGATCTTTGTGAGTTCGAGGCCAGCCTGGTCTAAAGAGCGAGATCCAGGAAAAGCACAAAGCTACACAGAGAAACCCTGTCTCAAAAAAAAAAAAAAATTCTTAAAAGCATTAAGATGATTTGTATATTTAAAAAAATAAAATAAGTAACTTTACAAAATTGAATTTACCTTCTGCAAATTCAAATACATAATAGTCCACTTTCATCTATGTGGCGTTGACTCATGTCTTACTTAGGTAAGTAAGTAAAAGCTTACTTTACTTACCTAAGCTTACAGGGAGTCAAGTAAAAGCTTCCTGTATAATAGAGGCATAAAATAAAATAAAACAAAACACTCTGGTACTCTAGGAAGCCAAATAAAATCTTGAACAAATCAAAGTCACAAAGCTAGTATGAAAACCTAACTAGATTTTTGCAGAAGTCTCCCCATTCAGTACCCACTCACTTCTCTCCCATGTTCACGTGAATAAATAGATTTTTTTTTGAGCTAAAAGGAATACAGAAATTTAGGAACTGGCTCTGACATTGCTTTGTTGAGCACATCTTGCTGAGTGAATTTTGGGACTGCACACGTATTCCAGCTTTATGCTCTGTAAGGGTGATAAGGGCCCGTCTGCTGCACACGCAGATACGGCGTAGTTGACAGGCAAGTTCGTCTGGGTTTAAGGTTGTTTCCTCTAAAGTGTTCCCTTGTGAGTTCTTACTACTTAAAACAAAGTTCACCAGTGATAGCATATTTTGTATTGTGTTGCACATGGGCACTTTTATCTGTTCCCCCTAAATGCCGTGTTTGTATACGTGGAAACTGAGGTTTAGGGAGTATGTGAACCAGCTCAGGCTTCTGGACGACAGCCAGCATGGCAAGTCCCGGAGTATACGACACACCATACACTGGGTGGATCTACACAACAGATGTTTTCATTTTCAGGGTTCTGGGAGTTCAAAGGCCGGGATCAAGGTGCTGACTTGATCCCGTGGGTCTCTTCCTGCCTTTAGATGGCTGCTTTCTCTCTGTGTCCTCACGTGGGAAGAGGCCTCTCTGATGTGTTCTTACAAGGACATAGTCTGCTAGATCAGGGTTCCATTCTGTTGACCTCAGCTGACCTTGATTGCCTCTTTAATCCAATGGCAGTCTACATTAGAGATTAAGGCTTTAACAGGTGTGCACAGTGGGACACACTTTAGTCTGTATTCTTAAACCCTCAGAGCCAGGATTTGAGTCTGGCACTGGGGCAGTGAAGTCAATATTCTTGTTCTTTTCGTGGATGGTTAGCAGGCTGGTCACTGTTTCATGAGGAACTTCCTACCTTTCTCTCTGTGTTCCGGACTCAGCACATCTTCTTAAGTCCCTCTACCAAACTGCCCATGTCCCTCAGGGTTCACTTCATTCACACTAAGGATGGATTTCTACATATAAGCAAAATGCTCCAGGTAAGAAGAGGATTACTTGCCTCCACACAATGGAAAGTTAGTTTTTGGAGCACATGGCAGGTGGTCTTTTAAAGAGATCTGTTCTCACACTCAGGTCACTCCCAAAGAACATGATAGCCCCTTTGGAATGGCTTTCTTTTCTCCTCCCTCTCTCCCTCCCTCCCTCCCTCCCTTCCTTCCTTCCTTCCTTCCTTTCTTTTATTGGTTTTTCTTCCTTGATGCTTCAGGAAATTATGATTCAATTAATTTTAAAATGTAACTCCTTTCTTATTTTTATTTTTACATTTCTTTTATAATTTTTACATATAAGACATGAAATATAAACATGCAGTTTTTTGGTCTCAAGAAAATGAGAGGAAATGATGCATTAGTATAGAAACAGTCTTATATGTATCTAACTATGCCCCACATGTAGTAGGGTCTTAAGGAATGATCTTGAAAAACATGACAGGCCTCTTCAGAGAGTAGAGTGAGACAAGAATTTGGAATGTGTTCATTTTGTCCCATGGACAGTGATGCACACTGGGACCTGGATGCTGGACAGCTTGATCAGATCATCTTCAGCATCCCCTCCTCACAGTAATATAGAGACTGAAGGGGAATGGGAAGCAGGCACTTACCATTCTCTGAAAGTAAATACTAGAGGGAAAAAAAGAGAAAAACACAGAGAACTTCTGACACCTAAACAGTAAAACACCTTTGTAAGCCAACAATTTGAGGGAAAGCTGCATTGTCTTTGGAAGATTAGTGCTTCACCACATTGTATCACAAATGACACTTCTGATCAGGATGTTATTTAAAATATGTAATAAGTGGCTTGGCACAGGCCTTAAGAATTAGAACAGAGAGCAGAACCATAGAAATTGACCAGTTCATAATTAGTGGGTGTGACCTGACTGATTTGTATGGGCAGGGAGAAGTTCTGCCTTTGACTGATATGTATACTCATGGAGTATAAAAGTAAGTATGCTTATTAAAAGATTTAGCTTGTTAAATGCATTTCACAGCTTATATAGTGAAAACTGTGTCCTCATTTCTCCAATTAATCATTAAGGTCTATAGTCTATAGTCAAATATAGCAATTCATACAATTTTAGTTTTCATCTGTAAAACTTGGTTTGATTGATGCTTTGATATATTAACACACTTACATAACTGTAAAGTTCCTAGAGGACAAAGCATTATCCATTAATTGTGTTACATGCTTCCTGGCCTCTCTAATATCCCTTTTAACACACACACACCGTACACATACACATGCACACACATATTTATGATGCACTTGCATAGATATATATATACTACATGAATACTTTCATGATCCATTATTGTTTAGCTACTGATGTCACTACCATTCCCTTTAGAATTACACTTCCCTGTCCTCTAAAAGGGTGTGTGTTTGTGAATTCTAACTTGGATTTTATATGTTATAGTGGACATGGTTTTGCTTCTGTCTTAATGCAGTTCCAAAAGTAAGGACTCATGTGATGGTAGAATTTCACCATTCTCTGATTTGGCTCCTTCTTTTGATTAATTCTGAAGACTTTATAATTCACATTTGGCAAGTTCTCCTTAGGCTGAATTCACCATGACTTGTAGTGCACATATTCCATTCGAGCTTGAAGCTTTTTCTAATTCTTGTAAACTCTGGCAGTGACCTTCCAAATGACTTTTACATGCATGTTTGACTTCTATGCTATTTAAAACTTCTCCTTTTCACTTTTGTTTTGATTCTGCCTTCCCTGCTCTGCTTCTCTGTGAAACCAGTTCTCTTCAAATGACTCAAATAATAAAAATTAAAAATGAGCAACTGTTTTCAAGTACCCTGTGATGGCACATTAGAACAATGGGGCCATCTTGTGCTATCTTAGCTTGCCTGTTCCCTTCCTACCCAGCCCATTTTTTCACCCAAAGCTTCAGCTATGTCCAGTCCCAGATATGACCAACATCCTACACTATACATACTGCCTTTCCCTCCCCATTCTGCCCTGTAGAGCTGATGGATAATTTAAATAAGGACAGAGCAGCATGAAGGCAAATGTCATAGGGCTACAGTCCAAGGCATAGAATGTCCTTTTGATGAAATTTAATGAGCTAGGGTGTACTTTGGGGGAGGAACACTACAGGACTTTAGGGGGAATGACATGACCAGCATGTGTGATGCTTACAGCCATAAGAGCCAAGTGTCGGCACAGTCTCTGTCTTGTGTGCCAAGGCACTATCATTAAATGAGGGTGTGGGAAAATAACAAATGACAGAGAGCAAGGGTCTTATTCCTTTCCTTTTTCCTTTCTTTTAAAAACTGAAAAATTCTGTTCTGAATACATGTAGCCATAGAGTATCAGATTCTCAGTATTCTGGCTATTTGAGGGAGAAAAAAGTAAGCTGATTCTTCTTCTTCTTCTTCTTCTTCTTCTTCTTCTTCTTCTTCTTCTTCTTCTTCTTCTTCTTCTTCTTCTTTTTAATTGTAGAAAAGGAGCATGAGGTTCTCTGAGGAGCCCTGGGGAGTGGGAGTGAACTCCTAGATAGGGTTGGTGTAACTGTACCTCAAACCACAGCAGTCACATGGTTCCTTTCTGCTTTGCTACTATTTGACTGCCTGTCAGAGGGCTGTGCACTTGGCTTCCCTCCTCCTGCCAGGCCACTGCAGCATGTGCTGGTGGGATTAATCTTTGTCCACAATGTCTTTGCAAAGGCTTCTACAGCAGCAGAATGGCAATGGCAACTTGGAGTACTGTACTGATTCTGCATACAGCTCCTACTCCGCACTCACGGGCCCCCTCACAATGGAAGACAACAGACGGATTCAAATGCTGGCAGACACTGTGGCTACTTTGCCTCGGGGACGAAAGCAGGTATGATTGCACTTCTATCTAGAATGTTCATGTTTGTCTGACTACTGCTGAATGTGGTCTTTGCTCCTGTGTGTCTCCATAAATTCCTTGACTCCTGGCCTCAGTCCCCATCCTTAATAGTCATTTTGGTTCTTATTCAAAAGAGAATTCTTTCTCCCCCCACTGAGGACAAGCTCTGTCTACTAAGTCAGTTCACTTAGGAGTTAAGGACTGAGAGTATGTGTGAGGAAGGAGGTGACATTCCCAAAAGAGAGGGTGTAGCAGTCCAGAGATGGAAAAACAGTCTTTCAAAAAACTTTTTTTTAAAAAAAGGAAGACTTAAACATTTCTTTTTAACTTAAGGATGTGCTCAGGTAAAGTGAAGTTGTTGAGCACAACAGGCTTGAAGATGGTTTGCAGGAACGCAACCAGCACCATTAGACTTCCTCCGTTTGTGTCTCCATTAACTCTCTCCCTCCTAGTCTCACCTCCAGGCTTTCGTAGTCCTATTAGTTCCCAATTAAGAGAAGACATCTCCTGGAACACAAAGGTTGTCAACTAAGTAAATTCTTCTGCTCCAGAGCACGGACACCACCCAGGGCTCATGGAAGTGAGACTTGTGTGGGGTAGAAACCAAGCTTGGCTGCTGAGTAGTTGAGGCATCTCCAGCAAGTGGCCAGCCTCCCTCACATTATGTCCTTAAAAAAAAAAAAAAAAAAAAAGAAGTTATTACACTAAGTTCCATTCACTGGATTGGGCAACAGCAGAAACACCATCCTTGAACTGTACGCTCCTTAAGTGAGGAAATATGTAGGGCACTCGGCACTCTGTAAAGATTGTTTGGAAATTCTAATTGCATAAAATTTCTTTAGAGATGAACACTCACTTGGGAAAATCTATGTCCACGTGAATTTGTTCTGAATTTTTGGTCTTTAATTAACCATACACCTCTTTGTGTATTTTGATCACATAAATTGCTAAGAGGTCCAAAGTGTGTATTTGAATTTACATACAGCAATTGTGCACAGATGTTCAGAATTGACCGAGAGCATGAGGGTGTAGCTCTGGGGCCTGCATTCTTGTGTGTATTGTGTTTCCCTCTGAGTGCTTTGAACTTCAGCATTACAGAGTCCCAGCTTGGAGGACAGGCAGGTTCTCCTTTCAGTGATATGGTTAGTGAACTGATTTCTTGGCATTTTCCATAGTGATGAAGACGATGGCATCATTTGCCGAGATTTGGTTACCACTCTCAATTCAAAGTGCTTTCATGATACAAAGTTTGATGAACATCTATATCAACTTATAAATTAGTAGCACAGGAAACACCATCTTTACTCTGAGTCCAGATAGCCTACAGTCCATTTTTTGTTTCTACTTGCCACGAAGTTGTTTAACTACATTCTGTTTGTTTCCTTAGTCTATTATTTGTTCTCTGGGTACATTACTTACCAAGAAAGCAACTTGCTAATTTTTGCATCAAGGGCAGGATCTTCCCACTTCTCCTTTTGAGCTCAGGCATTACATCATACTGGACCCCTGCATGGTGAAAAACATCCAAGTAGCTAGATCAGCCATATGGGCAAGTTTCCTTCCTGGAGAAGGGTTACAGTTTAGGGACAGAATGAACGGCAGATAAACCATCCTGCAGTCTGTCTCTGTCTGGTACTCCTAAGCAAGGAACTCCCTAAGGTGGAAGGACAGAATCTTGTGCTTTGGGGGCAAGTTTGTTTAGACACACAGTGCTTAGTGTATCAGGAAGATCTAATGTGCCTCTGAGAGGAGAGAGACCCTTGAAAAAGCAGTGCGATTGGCCTTTGCTATCCATGGAGCACTGGTTCCAAAAGCCACCACCCATGAAAATCAAGGACCACAGATGCTGGAGTCTCTGATATAAAGTGGCAGACTATTTGCATATAAACTACTGGGATCAGGTGTAATACCTAAGACAATATCACTGGCTATAGGAATAGCTGTCACATTATATCGTTTAGAGAAGGATGGCAGAAAAGGAACATATACACATTCAGTGCAGATGCAATGTTTTGTTTCTATGGAGTGTTTTCATCTGCAGTTGGTTTAATGAATGGATGCAGAGAGCTGACTATGGTTGCCCCAGCACCCAGAGCCACTGAATAGGTTTGAGATGTTGTGGATTTTAGGAACTTCATTCTAGAAAAGTGGCAGGGCGGCTTTTACAGTAGTTGGAGAAAGAAGAATTAAAGCAATAGAGAGGAAAGGTAAAAACTTGGTGATCAATAGCACTAAAGACCGATGAGGCATATCTAGCTTTTAAGCCTGAGTAAAGGTAATATGAATTGGAAAAGGACAACTGGGAGGACTGAGTGATTATTGGAGGGAATGATAAGAGGAATTTAGGTATATAAAAATGTGTGAGCACGCAGACTTCTATACCACTAATGTATGCCCATGCGCCTCTCTATTTCTTCTTTTTCTCTTCTTGTATTCTTTAACACACTGTGCATGCACTTCCCCTGTTCTTAAAGCTTTTTCTGACCTGGCAGTGGTGGTACACACCTCTAACCCCAGCACCTGAGAGGCAGAGGCTGTCGGATCTCTGAGTCAAGGCCAGAGTCAGTTCCAGGATATCCAGGGCTACACAGAGAAACCCTGTCTCGGAATTAAAAAACAAACAAACAAACAAACAAACAAACAAAAACCTCCAAACCCTTTTCTAAACCAAACCATTGGAGCATGGCACTCATGATACTACGTAACCACTCTCAGTGAAACTTCATGCAGGTATTTGCCAAGATTTTATAATTTTCCACATGGACATTTGCTTCTTGTGAATTGTTTTCTTAGAAAAACAAACATTAGTAGCAACAGCAGCAACAACAACAGATTAACCCCCCACCCCGGCACTGTCTGAATGGTCTGCAGCAGGATTCCCATGAGGCAATTGTAGCAGCAGTGGCAGGTGTTCTTCTGTCTGCAGTTATTTTCAACACTTTGACGGCTGACGTCAACATTCATACTTCTTGTTATTGTGGCTTTGGTTTCTGCAAAGCTATATCTGGCTAGCTTCTAGTTTCAGCTTAATCTTCAGAATCCACTGGGGATTCGCACCCAGAATTGCTTAAAAATAGATTTCTGTGTGTGCAAATTATTTCAGTACCTGCATTGGTAAGAACTGACAGACACATCAGAAATGCTTCTAATTTTGAACGTAGTTTTTTGGGGTGAAGTCCCTGCAATATAAAACCTTGAGGGAGGTTAATGGAAGAGAAGGGAAGTCTTATAAGCATCCCATGTCCCAAGGGTAGAAATTGTGCCTGACTGCTACTCTTACAAGGCTATAATGAAGGTGGCTCTCTCCTAGTGTGGCAGAGAGAACCAGGAACCTGGCACACAGGTATGAAGGCTGACTGTGAATTAGACCTAAACTTATTGTCACTGTCTAATTTTCTTTGAGTGATGAAATTATTGCTAAATAGGAAGTTTCTAGAAAGCTGGCTTCACATACAATTTCAGTTAGGGATGATACTAAATGCTTGTAATGGGTATAGTTCCTGGCTGAGTTCTGCCCACAGGGGCATTTTTGTACTTCTGCCATTATCTCATTTAGGCAACATCAAGACTGCAGTGTTATGCTTGGGCTAATATCCAACCATTCTTCTCTAAAAAGAGGTGTGGGACTGTAATCAGACCTCCATGGAAGCTGGAACATAGTATTCACCTCCAAGTGGGTATTCTAAGTTGGGACATTGACTCTAGTTTCATTTTTCTGTTGTGTCTTTGGATAGTTTGATGATCCTTTCTGTCTTAACGGTCTGATTTTCAGAAGATGGGGAGAGCTGTATTCCTGAAACAGTTGGGAATAAAAGTGAAATAGGCAGAGAATTGGAAAGATCCAAGGATATAATTCAAAACAAAGTACTTAAAAAAAAAGCCCGCCTCTGAATCTGTACCCTTCCCTAACCACACCCCCAACTTTTGCAGGAAATGAGTAGCAGAGCCAGGAGAAGAACACAACAGTCTGCCCTGGCAGCAAAAGTGGCGGCTTCTGTGTTGGTCTCTGAGCTGCTCTGAGGAGGGGTCACCAACAAGCTGTGTTTCCGATTTCCTCTCTGCTTTGCACATTGACAGCTGCTGTGTTTGGTCTTGATTTTCCACTAAAGAGAGACCTGAGAATCACTGCCTAGCAGGAGACATTGCGTGTGGAATATTAATGCCTTGTCTTTTAAGTCATCTTCCTGAAAGCAGAGGAGCCTTCCTAAGATCAGCCTCAGACATCACCAGACTCGTGGCTAGGAAGAAGCTACGGAGCCTGGTGTGCTGGTGTTAGAGCTGAATGTGCAGCTTTCAAGCCTGCCAAATCGCTAAACCTAGACTTCTCATATTAGATAATGTGTAATAAAAGACAGCTGTTGCCAGCATATGCTGTGAATTGCACACCAGTTCTCCATTCATGATTTCTGTGTGTGTGTGTGTGTGTGTGTGTGTGTGTGTGTGTGTGTGTGTGCCCCGTCACTACAACTCAGAAAGGCTCTGCCTGGGAGGGCAGTCTGTCTGGGCAAGACCTACTCCAAGGCCACATCTTCAAACAGGCCTGATGCATGCTAGAGAGATGGACACAGAGAAAACTTGATTCAGAAGACCCTTGACAGGGCCTTAGGCACACTCCAAGTAACAGGCAGTTTAGCAGGTGAGCAAGGCAGAACCTTGAGAGTTCCTTTTTATTTAACCCCTTGGACAACTCTGATCAAAACCGAAAAGACTTTGCATCAAGATGTGGCTGGCCATCATCAGAGAGTTTGATGGTAACTAATGTATTTAAATTGCTTTGTATGTATATGTTCACTGTTTAAAATCTCTTTACCAATCCAGAATGGAAACTAATTTATAATCCGATTTTGTCTCAACTTTTTGTGTCACTGATAACCCAAAAATAGCAGCCACAGGAGTGTTCCCACATTACTTTTTAGCCAGCGAGCTACACATAATTATTACGAGGAGGGAGGTGAGGAACATCCTCTTCTGTAAGGAGAAGTCTGATCTATTGGGGGGGAGGGGCGCTGAAAGGTTTTAGATTTTAATCTATCCAAAATAACCTGTCATTTAACAGGCATGTTGAGGAAATCCTGAGGCGCCTAGCAATTCTATGAATACAGGGATAAAAAAAGGGTATTTAACATTGTGGTAGTCAGATATTTTATTAATTCTTGCCAACTGGTTAATTCTTGAGGGCTGATTAATTCTTGCTAACATTCATTTATTTAGCATTAGGTATTAAGATACCACTATTTTACTTCGTTTTTCCTTAGCTCTCTTTCTACACCACTTGATGTTTTTCGAGTAGTCCCCTCCAATTCTATTTAGCTTTTAAAATCCTTCTATATATTTGAGATTTTCATTTTTATCTTTTTAAAACTACCTTTGAATTTTTCCCACGAAGCTTTCATTTAATGGAGGACAAAGTTTAAAGGGATCTTAGCACATCCGATTGAGCTTGAATATTTCACTCGGGGCCTCTCACCATCACTCAGTTACAGATGGTGTCTGAGGCTTAGTTCTGTCTGTCTGTTTCACTATTTTTAAAGTTACAATCTACTCTAAGCCTTGTGTGAAGCACTGGGGTGGAAAGTAAAACCAGAGTATTTCCCCAGAGTCCCAAAGCATACAGATGATTACCTAAAGATGTGAAGCATTTGATCAAATATGCTCTTCATACAGAGTGTACCTATGGACACATATAAACCTCCATGTGGATGGTAACAGGAGGGATACGACAAACTGTAATAGCAAGAGCAATGTTTTAAAAAAACAAAACCCTTAATTGTGATTATAGCTAACAGAATTAAATATAGCTGAACTAAGTATTTGACAATCTGAATGAAGGGTGAAATACAATGAGATAGTGATAGTGAAAATAGATAAAGAAAATAGGAACACAGTGTAAGGGTGAGAGGCTTGCAAATATCACCTTTTCCACTCTCTTTCCCAGGGATGCAGCCCTTCTGACGTAACGGAAAACTACCCATCCCTGTTAATCTCCCTCTCTCCCTCCCTTTCCTCCCTCCCCTCCCTCCTCGTGTGTGTGTGTGTGTGTGTGTGTGTGTGTGTGTGTGTGTGTGTGTGTGCATATACATGAAATATTTTAGGCACAAAATCAGACTATGGCAAACCATTCAAATTGCTGTAGGTATTCCATAACTAGTCCTCATAAACCAAGATTAAAAACTTATTCCAAGCTTAGAGGATAATTTGGGATCTGAGCCTTCCAGCTTGAGAATCCAGGTATCACTGACAAAAGAAGACAGTTCAATGAAGTCTGTGGAATGACATCATCTCTCCAGTGTATATAGTGACTGGTGGCTGAATTTCTAACACTGAGGCATTCCAGAAAATTTGTGAAATTGCTGGCACTTGGTACCTGACAATTTGAATTTATGGTAATGTAGGCTTCTGTGGATTTTGTCCTGTATGCATTAATTTCTTCTATGTATTTTCTATGTGCAGTTTTTATCCTCACATTATTTTTATTTATCTTCATCAACTTCTTGGATCTACTATTTTATTTATTTGCTTATGAATGACAATTGCATTATGTTGGCAGCTAAATGTCATAGCTTATCATCTGGAGAGATGGCTCAGCACTAAGAGCGCTTGCTGCTCTTGTGGAGGACCTGCATTCAGTTTCCAGTACTCTCATGGAAGTTCATGACACGGTGCCCTTAGTTCCAGTTCCAAGGATCTGGTGACTCCTTCTGATCTTCACAGATACCAGTCATGCACACAGTGTACATCCACACATTCAGGCAAAACATTTATACACACGTGCGCTCATACACACACACACACACACACACACACACACACACACACACACACACACACACATATATATATATAGTAAAAATAAACTAATCTTTTCAAAAAGATTTTGTTTAATTAGGGGCATGATGTTATGTTTTGAGCCCTTAGAACAATACTTAAGAAAGGACTAATTAATAATTAACATCTGCTAAATATTTCTTAAACAAATGAAATCAAAACTAAAACTGGTCATAGTCCCTTAAAACGAAGGTCTTCCCCTTTGCTGACTTTCTCCCTTTATAAGAGTTTGGGTCTGTCCCAGAAGCTTATGCCTATATGACTTTTCCCAAAATGTGCAGGGGAGTGAATGTGATGTTATTAATAGCATTAGGAGGTTTCTTCTCTTTCTTGGCAGGAAATCTCATATTTTCTTCCAAAACTATTGTGAAAATAAATCATAATCAGAATTGGGGTTTTGAGCTCCATCATTTTTCTGAATCTATTTCTTATTTTCTATCCTGATTGTTTTTGTGTGCGTGGTGGTGGTCGTGGGGTCTCTCTCTCTCTCTCTCTCTCTCTCTCTCTGTGTGTGTGTGTGTGTGTGTGTGTGTGTGTGTGTATGTGTGTGTGTGTGTGTGTGTGTGTGTGTATGTGTGTGTGTGTGTGTGTGTATGTGTGTGTGTGGTGTGTGTGTGTGTGTGTGTGTATGTATGTGTGTGTGTGTGTGTGTGTGTGTGTGTGTGTGTGTGTGTATGTGTGTGTGTGTAATGCTGTGCATGAGGAAATCAGAAGACAAATTGCAGGAGTTGGTTCTTCCCTCCTACCAATCAAACCTATTTGGCGAGCCATCCTGCCGGTGCTTTGAGTCATATTTCCGTATGTAAGCCTATTCTTGGCCTGGTAAAAAGAGTAACACGTTGAACTGTAATAGTAAATATAAGCATCTCACCAGCAGCTACAGAAAATATGGACTGTGTGGTTTTCATGCCATCCTATGGGTAGGTGTTTCAGTATGGCTGTGAATTGTTATAGCTCATTTTGAGAGATTGACATAAACATGGCTTAGACATAAAGCAATTGTTGGAAGCTTGAAATTCTGCTCCACGGAGCGAATGTTCTCCTCGCACAGTATCTTACTGTCTGAGCTTCTCCTTGTCTTCTCAACAGAATGTCTGGGAGTCCCTCTTCTCCCAGAGTCTCTCTTGCTGTTACGGGATAATGGACATTACTAATCTTATCTAATAACGTTTCCAGGTTAATAATGAACAAAGTTCTTTGTGACCCAGAACAGTTGCAGGCACGTCTTAAAGACCTTGAGATAACTCTATGCTTTTTTTATTTTTCAGCTTGCTTTGGCCAGATCAAGTTCTCTAGGTGACTTTTCCTGGTCTCAAAGGTAAAGAGATTCATTTTTTTCTTTCTTTCTTCCTTTCTTCCTTCCTTCCTTCCTTCCTTCCTTCCTTCCTTTTTCTTTTTTATTAAGTCTCTGCCTGAGATGCTTAGGGATGTAAGTGTTCCAGTATGCGCATGTGCACGCAGACACACACACACACACACACACACACACACACACACACACACAGACACACACACACAAATACACGCATACACACACACACAAACACACATACAGACACACACACAAATACACGCATACACACACACAAACACACATACAGACACACACACAGACACACACACACACAAATACATGCATACACGCACATAAACACATGCAGACACACACACAGACACAGACACACACAGACACAGACACACACACACAAATACACGCATACACACACAAATACACATATACACACACAAACACACACACATATACACACACAAACACACACACAAATACACGCATACACACACACAAACACACATACAGACACACACACACACACACACGGACACACACACGGACACACACACACACACACACACACACACAGGAGCACCATCAGTAACCCATACTACAGTTACAGAAATGAAAGCTAGTTTTCATTGTAACAGTAATTGTTAATGCTAAATATATGCCAGATATGATACTTTGTTATTTACGCAGTTTAAACTTTTTTTTCCTTACAGAAAGCTTGTTTCTGTGGAAAAGCAGGACAATGGAGCTTTTGGATTTGAAATTCAGGTGGGCAGTTTGCTTCTTTCTAAGAATTAGTGTCTGCTTCTTTCTAAGGAAGAAGCAGACACTAATTACATTTGCAAAAGATACTAATTAAATTTCAAAGAACAAGGAGGTTAGGATAGGGTTAGAATGAGGATGGAGACTAGATTTTATTTAGTGTGTGGCTGTTTTTCAGTATGCTAAGTACCATCTGGGGGAGAAAACATTGAAACTTCTGTTTCCCTAGAGATGCACTTCCTCCTTGGGCAGAGTCACTGCAGTCTTAAGGGTAGGCCCAGACACAGGGGCTTGATACTTCAGGACCTTAAAGAAGAAAGCAAAGGACATTTTACAGAACTTTATTTTCATATAATTGTATTCTTGTACTGTATGTATATCAGATTCTAAATACTTGAGCTGGACATTGTGGTTCATGGCTTTAAACCCAGAACTTGGGAGGCAGAGGCAGGAAGGGAGTTCCAGGTTAGCCAGGACAACATTTTGAGACCCTATCTCAAAAAAAAAGTAAATAAATAAAAAGGAAAAAAAAGGAATACTTGTAAGATGTTTTATTTATGTATATAAAACTCATATTTATTACAATAGAGCAAACCTTTCTTATTGGGTATAATAAGAAATTTGTACCTCTCCCCACCGATAAGCTAACCCTTTATTACTTGAAAACCATTGGTGAAAGTTTTTACCTGTCTTCATTGGTTTTAATGTGGCTGTCCAAGAATGTCATTTACTTGTTGCCTGTCTTTTCATGATTATATTTGTGAATATGGCGAATGGAGTCACTTGGACTTTAGTCTAATTGAGTGCCGTAGTAGTAGCAACTGAAGTCTCAATTTTTTCCACATCATTTCTGCATTTCTTTCCGATGTGCTTTGCATTGTCATATTCTTATGCTGTATGTCAGATTTTTAGATCTTAGCTTCAGCGAGTGCTGCTTTCAGAAAACTTTGGTGTGATATCAACCCCATAAAAGGAAACAGTGTATATTTTCGGAGCAGGAGCAGGAGCAGGAAGCTGCTACGTTAAACATGCTTTATGAGTAAAGAAACAACACAGTATGAACAAGGAAGTCATGGGAGAAGAGTTTCTGCTTTCTGAGCTCCTTACTTTAAAACTTACCACAAAATCACTGAGCCATAAATTTGTACAAAAATGGGCTAAATCTATAAGATTTTAGAAGTATGGACCTCCCCCATGCCCCACCACGAGCCATTTACCTTTCTCTCAAGAGATACTGACTGTTTATCACTGCCTCTTCGAGGTTGCCTAGTGATAATAACTGGAATCAGGGTGACTGAGCACCTGCTCATCTTGTCTTCCCACTCTGGTGGGATACACATCACTGCTTCCTTCCGTTTCTCTCTCCACAAGCACGTGTGTAGAATCAAAGTCAACATCATCGTTACTAGACAACAGGCCACAGAAACATGAAAACTTAGGAACTCAATGAGACCTGATGGTTCCACCTCTGAGCTACAGCACATACATCTTATCTCAGAAGTCAACAGTTTGCAGGGGTGCTCTTGGAAAATTCTTTCCAAGCCAACAGAAGCACATGATAGGAGATGTGGGTGGGAGATGGGGAATATTACTTGATCAAGTATTCTTTTCTGTGCTTTCTTGGCTTCTGGTTTTGCCTTTCTATCTCTAGATAGAATTTTTAGCTACATAAATCAAAGTGCTTTTCCTGCACTGTGCTCACTTTGAAACCTAGGAATGGAAGGCAGATCTCCTCATTGATGAGGATTGCTAGAACGGTGTATAAGTTCAGTCTTTGGCTCCTGCTGCACATGAACTAGTTTGGCTTCCATTTCTAGAAGGAGCTGAGCTGCAGTGTGGTCCAGGGCAGGAAACTCTCAAAAAGGCTCCTGATACAGGTGGGATCTGAGTTATAGGCCACATAAAGCTGCTCCACTTTTCAAATAGCATATTCTAAATGCATTATAGTTGAGCAAAAATCTCTTAGCATTTGACAGAACCAAGTGGCTAGCTCTAGAAGTGATCTGCGTGTGACTGATTATGGCATCTCAGCCATGAATTTCTCAGAAGGAAGCAATACTCTAATGTGGCTTAATTTGTAGTAATCAGGTCTTTAAAAGGCAACTCAAAACACTGATTTTGACTCTAGATGGAACTCCATGCCACAATTCAAATGTAGTAAATAGGAAAGCATGATTGTTTGGAGTTATGGGAGTGCTATATGTAGCACATATTTCCTTAGTGTTTTTATACATTTTGAAGAGCAAACTAAAAACATCAACCATAAAACCCAGTACCACTGAATTATTTGGGTCAAACTGAGACACCTGGGAAAGCATGTCTCTTTTTTATTTAATTGGATGACCGAGGACCTGGTGAGAATTCAGGGCAGGAGGGGTCTTGTGTGCTCAGAAATGAAATTGATCAGGCCACTTAGAGCACTTGGAACAAACCCAGGGAAGCCTGTCACTATTTGCAGAATTCTGATTTAATGTAACCACTGTTTGTTGGTCTCCCTGCTGGATATTTTGTGTCTCACCCTCTCCCCCAATGCTTGCTTTAGTCTGCAAGACCCACAAGCATCTTTTCCTTTGCACATGGCTATCATTATTTTCATCCCATTGAGATATAAGTAGCTTAATTTTTTCTTAATAAATATACAGTGATAGCATCAGGTGGCTTGGAAACAGACCATTTTGAGCGACTTGCATCCCACTTTCCTTTTTCATGCCAGATGTGCTTTATGAATGGAATTGGCTGCTGATTATCTGCTGGAATTGCAAAATTGGTACCTTCAGTTCAGTCCACAGCGAGGGACACTTTTCCACAGTTGTCCTTTGCACTTACCTAATGTGCCACTTAATGCTGCTGACATGATTTTATGTTTTGACAAACATTGGTTGACTTTTTTGAAAAGTTACTATGTATCCACTTAAATTTTATAGACCTATAGGCTCCAGAACCAGAACATCTGCTCCTCGGAAGTATGCACTATGATCTACAAAGTACAAGAAGACAGCCCTGCTCACTGTGCTGGCCTGCAAGCTGGTAATGTAGTTCTGCTTATGCTAGAAAAACCATTTAAATAGTAAGAAACTCTTGAAGGTTAGGAAGCAGTTGTTGCTTTGAATTTTCTTGAGTGATGCTATGGTTGGAACTTGCTTGTTTGTCTTCATTTCCATCAGGAGGTTTTGTTTAAGTAACTAATAAACTACTTGCTTTTCTTGGCATCTCACAGGTGACATCCTTGCAAATATCAATGGTGTGAGCACAGAAGGCTTTACCCACAAACAAGTGGTTGACCTGATCCGATCGTCAGGAAATCTGCTAACGTAAATATCCACTTAGTTGCTATGGGGTTTCAAAGATGTTTTGGTGTCTGAGAATGCCTGAGGGGACGAGTAAATAAGCTATTTGTCTGTGACTTACCAGAAGGGAAGCAGCTTACACAGCTTTGGGATGGGCATTGGCATTTTTATGGGTTCCATTTGTTTCTCAAGGTTTCATGAGTCATGAACATATTGTCAACATCTGAAGTCAGAGGATGTCACTAGACAAAGGTGCTTTGTAGAAGGGACATCATTTACTGATATAGTTGTAATATCTGATTCAATTAAACTGGCACACATTTCTTCGAACCAACAGAAATTGGTCCTATTTCCATGGTTCATGTCATCTTTCAGCTACAACATTTTTTTTCTTTCTCATATTCTTCAAGCATCTTGTTTTACTTCTGTTACTCTTCCATAAAGAATAATGAAAAAAAGTTTCCTCAACTTTCACCACCTTGGAATATACACAGTAACATATACTAACATTCAACTTATCAGAATGACTCTGGTCTTCTCAGCTGCTCAATGGGTTTAATCTTTGAGACTGATCTTAAAAAATCTCAAGTAGATATATCTACAGGGACACTCATTGTTACCCATCATCATAATTGTCTAAGAAAACAGACAGCATTGGGCTTGCTTTTACTTGTTCCAAGAATCCAATAAGATATTAATAAGTAGTTGTAATCAAATTTATTATTGCATTAAAATCATCTATACTGAGCAAATATTAAGGTTTTTTTATCTCTGTGTATGTCTAAAGAGGCAAAAAACAAAGACTTTTGAACTCTAAAAATGATAGAAGACTTGTAAGAAAAACCTGAAGTTTTTAAATTGCAGTTATGGATAACCACTATAAGAAAGGAGAATAATGCAGCAGGGGAGAACATGGAATAAGAAGGTGGTCAACTGAGATTCGATGTTCAAAGTGCTCCACTCTGGGGCTAGACAATTGGAGCTGAGACTAAACAGAGGGAAGGAATGGCCATATGAACTGGGAGAAACATGTAGGCAAATCAAGATGTTGTTGAGCTCTGGAAATAGGTGTGGCATACCCTGAGGACAATGTATATTTGGTGGCTGGTGGATTAGAGAGAAAGTATGAGCGATGAAGTCATAGTTGGCCATACATCAGATCGTGAGATACATTGCTGTGCCAGGGAGTTTAGATCTTATTCCAAGTTAGGTGGTTTCAGTGTTACCTAATTCATTTTTTTTCCATAGCCTTATTGTCATCCTTTATGTACAGGAAGTGCCAGAGGTAAAGTTGAGTTCAGCTGAGTAATGAGTGATAACAGGATCCAACCTGCTTTGGATGTCAGCATTTGCTCTTTCCAGTTGGAGCTGTTCATTGTGAGCTGCTAGTAGAATCTACCAGATTCTTCACTGATACTTCAGAGGTAGCTTTGGATGGGTGTGTTGAGGCAGTTTGAAGAGATAATTGATGATGGTAGAGTTGAGCCCCACCCTCTGAGCTTTAATACTTCCAGGTAAAAGTTAGGAAAGGTCTTGCCTTGAAGAAACCTAGGACCAGATAGAATCCAAGATACAACGCTATTGGTGAGAGAAAAGATATGTCCCACACAGATGAAGCAAGAAGACCATAGATAAATATGGTTAGAGATGGTTCTTAGAAATCGACAGATCAGCAAAATGTGAAATAGCATGAACAAATCCTGAAGGAATGGTCCATCTCTACAGCTGTGCAATCTCTACAGCTGTGCACATCCATTGCTTAGATGGGTTAGAACAAGACTGAGTCTTATGCAGCTTTATAGTGATTCTATTGTCCACAAAACAGATTGTCTCAATTAAATCAGACAGAATTTGTACTATCCTCTTACTCTGTTGGGTCTGATGCTGGAAGAACAGAGGAAAGGTGGCTCACATTGAGCGCTCTTACCACATCTTTACATTTTCTCACATTTTCATAAATAATTACACGTTAGTAGTCAAAAGGAATTAGGACAAATACTTTAAAAATGCTTAATAGAGTGATTCAAAGGTGAAATTAGCTATCATCCTTGGATGGAAGATTTGTAGTCAAAACAGCAGTGAAAATACACCAGCTCCTGGGAGAATAAGCCTACCATTTTTAGAAAATCTTGGATGTAGGATGAGAAGAACATTGTTAAACTGGCCATGTGTGAACTATAGGTTTTGAGATGAAATTGCCATATGAGGTTGCAATAAAAGTTCCCTGTTTTTGAGCTGGGCAGTGGTGGCGCACGCCTTTAATCCCAGCACTCGGGAGGCAGAGCCAGGCGGATCTCTGTGAGTTCGAGGCCAGCCTGGACTACCAAGTGAGTCCCAGGAAAGGCGCAAAGCTACACAGAGAAACCCTGTCTCGAAAAACCAAAAAAAAAAAAAAAAAAAAAAAGTTCCCTGTTTTAACAACTAGCACATTGAGCTCCCTGTAGTGAAAGTCCTGAATACCATTTTTGTTGACATACTACCTGGCTCATGGTAGATGCCCAATGAATATTCACCAAATGACTGAGATTATTCAGCCTGTCCAGGCAAAAATAGATTCTGGTGGAGAGCAACCACGATTAGCATATAGTACCTTCTGGAAAACGAGCTACAGTTTGTAAATTAGCCAGGATCTTTCCCTCTACTATTTGACAGGGAGTTTTTCATCCCCCTTTCTCTCCTAGTGTTGTTGGGAAATCTGGCTTAGGTCCAGACACTCAAATGTCCACCCTCCATAGTGGAGAGCCATTGGAAAGGTGACATTTATCTTGCCTTTCTAGTATAGTTTGCTCTTCACATGCAGTGCTTCATAAGGATGGTACCTCTTTGAATGGCTAGCTCTGTTATTTACCCCCACCTTTTCCTTCTCTTCAAACAGGATAGAGACTCTTAATGGAACAATGATTCACAGGAGAGCAGAGCTTGAAGCAAAGTTGCAAGCTTTAAAGGTACTTTGATTTAACACAGCACGTCCTTTTTCATCCTTGAATGTGTGAGTAGCAGAATAATAATCTCTCTGAGGAACTGAGATAGCCCTTGAAGGGGAAATGTCAGGATGCATCCAAACTGCTGACTTCTCAAGGGCCACACAATTACTTTGGCAGGAATATCTGAGACTGTGAATATGTGTAAATCACCCTCTTCCTTCCTCATTCAGAGTCTATGAGGCTCAGAAAGCCAGCAGGAAGGCATCTTACCTGAAGAACTGTTCACTGATGCACCTGTGATCACTTTTGATTTACATTTTGCTTAAGGGGGGAAAAAGTGTAGGAGTAAGCATTGAGTGCTGCAGAATGCTGGCGGGCCCATCACTTTTACTTTCCCAGTGTCCTTTGCCTCCTTTCCTTCTCTATCATTCTGACAATGGACTATCTACCACCAACCCTGTGGCTGTCCTTGAATTTGCCTCCACTGGCAAACACACTGTTACCTTGAAAGGAAAGAAGAAGGTCGCAAGTAACAGTGCCTAATGCAGGATGCTCAATGCAAATTCACTAGCACGGCTCTTCAAAGGTTTTCAAAATCTCAGTTATCTAGGTTGGTGAGCCTTCCAAATTATGAACTCCAGACACTCACAGAGTGAGTCAAAGATGCTCCTGACTCCTCCCAGGTCCCAGCTGACCACCTCTTCCTAGTACCATGCCTGTAGGACAATGGAGCAGCCAGCCTATGCAGAGATGGCTTGACTACAAGAAAGCTACTTACTTCATTCATTAGTTTTTCTCATGAAGTACACTTACTATTGATTTCAAGGGTACAGTTTACTGTATTTATAGTTTATCTAGAATCTTTCCCCTCCACTGTGATCACTCACTAATAAGCCTCACTAATATTGGCTTTGACACCCTTTCAGAAATGTCCATTCCCACAAAATTTAAAATCAGTTTTAAAAAAATCACCAAAGAATCCTCTCTGCTCAGATATTGATAGGGATTAAATTGTGTTCATAGAAAATGTGAGAACAATTGAAATCTCTGTGGCTTTCACTTTTCTCACTTTGAATATAAGTTTTCCCATTTTTATTGCACACTTCATATACTCCAGAATAATTTCATTCATGCATTTTCAAATGCATTCTCTAGCTAAAAAAGATAATCCTTTGCATTTTAAGTTTTTTATCTTTAGTTCAATTATTCAATTAATTTACTTTTCTTCTCATATAGCATTGGCTAGGATCTTCAGTATATTATAAATTATTGTATTATTCTTCACTTTAAAGAACCACTTCTAATATTCATATTGCATTTTTATGAGAGGTAATAAGTGCTTTATATTATGTTTATGTTTATTAAAATTTCCAAAATTTAATTTATTTTGGTAAACAGCAATGATTTTGGTGAACATCTTCTTTCAAATGTTAAGTTCTTAGTCTTTTGTTTTAAAAAAAGGGTAATGAAAAATAGGTTCATGACTTTATGTTTTATTACATGAAATAATGCATTCATATTTCATAGAATGAAGTTACTTGAGCAAAACATTATTTCATGCTTTTCAGCAATTCCTACTCTTTGAATATAACTTTAACAAAATTTCTGTAATTTTAATGTACATAATTAACTAGTTTTAACTACCAACATGCAAGCCTTTCAACATCTCTGTTCTCTTCCAGAATATAAGTAGGTCCTTAATATACTTTGAATGTCCATTTAAAGAATCATCTTCCTGAGTATTATTTACTTTAGAGCATTTCATCAATTAAAACATACATAATGTGAGAATGTACTGTGAGTAGCTTAAAGAGGAATCATATACGGATGTGTCTCATGGGGTGCTTGTGTTGCTCCTTCATTTAACTCTCATCTGTGGATGTTTGTCATTCTTGCACATTATTTCATTAAATGGTGACCACCAGATCTTTCCAGAAATGTTCTTATATTTCTCTGCTACTCTTGAAGAACTGGTTTCTAGGTAATTGAAAGTATTTTAGGTTAATGAGGCCTAAGTTTTGTTTCCCTGATTCTTTGAAAAACCTTTGATATATTTGTTTATAAAGGCACTCCTAAATATTAATCAGCTGTCAGTCATCTACATTAAAATATTTTTTAATTAATTTTTTTCTTTTTCATATTGAAGTCTTTAATTCATCCAGAAATAATCTTTACATGTACTATAAAGTATGGTATAATTTGACTTTTTTCCATTTTCACAGGCAGTTCTCCCAATATAATTTATTTTGTATTTTTCTTTTCTCCTTAACTGAATTCCTGAATTGCTGTGAAACTTATATTTTAGGAAAATTTTCATGTAAGTCCATATTTACTCACAGATTCTCCATTGTAGTCCACTGGTCAATTTTTTTTATGTCCAACTCAGTATGCTACCTAATTGGACAATGCTCTTAGTCTGTTGCTCATCTGTCAAGTTGTCAAGTTCCATGAATAAATGCTGTAGGTTTGATTGACATTTCATTTTATATAGATAAGTCAGTGCCAAGAACACTAACTATTACATGGCATTTCATTTTCTTCTTGCTAGGTTATTGTCTTAGTTAGGATTTCTATTGCTGTGAAGAGACACCATGATCACAGCAACTCTTATAAAGAAAAAACATTTAACTGGACAGCTTGCAGTTTCACAGATTTAGTCCATTAACATCATGGTGGGACAAGGTGGTATGTAGGCAAACATATGCTGGAGAAGGAGCTGAGAGTTCTACATCTTGATCCACAGGCAATAGGAAGTGAACTGTGTCCACACTGGGCATAGCTTGACCCTAGGAGACCTCAAAGCCTGCTCCCACAGTGACACACTTCCTCCAACAAGGCCACAACTACTCTAAAAAGGCCACACCTCTGATACTGCCAATCTCTACAAGCTTATGGGGCCCAATTACATTTAAACTACCACACTCACCTTTTTTTAAGAAAAATTATTTATTTATCTATTTTACACCCCAGCTACATTTCCCCCTCCCTCCTGTCTGCCCATTCTTACCCCCCTCCACCATGGTTATCTTAGCAATTTTACTATTCTTCTTTGCATTTTTCATAAAATCCGGTAATTTTACACATAGATCATATAGTTGTTTCTTGTATTATCCTTTGTATTTTATGATTTTATTATGGGTTTTTTTTTTGTAAAGAAACATTTTATGGTTAGTGTATAGGTATAAATCAGTCATTTTTATGTTGTTGTTGAAAATCAAGCTCTTTGTTAGACCGTATAATCTCCCTTAAGCTGTTTGTGTATCATTTGGTGTGCTCTATAAGGATAATAACTGTACAAAATTGATCTGGCTCCTTTTCTTCTCCGCCGTGCTGTCTCTGCCTAGGAGTGGCTTATGATGAGGAGAACAATCATAGGCATCCTTCTTTTGTCCTTTAAGGGGGTTCTCCCAGCTCTTTCACTCGAGGAATGAGTTCTGTTGATGAATACACTTCAGGTTCAAGAGGCTCCCATCTAAACCACATTTTTGCCGGTTTTTATGATGCTTATGTATTAAATTTAATTCACTACCTTTTCATGCATCCAATAAGAAAGTCTTTTCAAAGACTTATTAAAAATATCTATCAATATGGTGAATGCTGCTAAGTATTTTTCTAACGTAAAAGCACCCTTTAATTTTGAACATAAACCCAGCATGGTTATCTTGAGATGTGCAATCATTTTCTATTCTTTTAGGCTTTCTTTGCTACTGCTGGTGAATTTTGAAAATAGCTTTAATTGACCTATAGTTTTATTGCTCAGGCTTCTTTTTGGGTTTCAGTGTTAACTTTACTAAGTTTATAGCGTGATCTGGGTTGTTCCTCTTTTGTTCTCTGGTAGAATTTTTGTAATGCCATCTGCATCATCAGGACTGGGGTGCTTTCTGGAGGGAAGACTTTCAAACCACTATTTCAATATCTTTATTATTAGTAAAACTACTCAGATATTATTTCTGCACCAGATTCGCCGTGTTCTGTTTTGGTCAATAAAGTTTTCTAATTTTTAAATATATGGCAGGGCCTGGTACAACTTCCATTCTTAACATTTAACCCTGTGCCACAGACGTCATTTTTGTCCTTATTTTTCATGTATTCTACTTTCATGTTTTCTTTTTTTCCTTTGGTCATTTTCTCTACAGTACTTTCTAATTATATTACCCCCCGCCCCGTATGTGTCTTTCTCCCCCCTCCCTCTCCTGGCTGCTTTTCACTATAACTTAATTAGGCCCAGACTCATACCTTAATTCATACTGTCTAAAATTGGCACTGATCTTTATGTCTACAAGACATGTGACTCAAGCTCTGGACAAACCATTTCATTAGATGCATTGTCTTTATTACTTCTCGCATTGCCTTGTGGAATTTTGTTAGAAATTCCTTAGGTTCTTTTGGATTGTTTTCCTTAATAATGACTTCAGTAGCATCCTTGTTATCTGTATTCCATACAGAATGTATTCTTTCTTATTAGCTTTTAGATGTGATTTATACTTTATTGATAAGATGTTCCTTTTTTATACCTATCTGTTCTTATCTCTCTCAACTTTTTTGTGCTTATGGACATTTTTTTAAATTTTCTATCAGAATTTATAGCAATCTTACTTAGTGTCAATTTTGAATCCTTCCTGTTGCTATGTTGCTTGGAGAGAAACCATGTTCTGAGTGCCATGCCTTTCCTGTCATTGAGCATCTGAAGATGCTGTGTGGTTGAATGTCAGCTTCTTCTTCATCTCCCTGAGATAGTTGTACAATTCCCTCCACACAGTGCTTCAAAGCTCCCCTTGCAGGGCCAGGTCTGGCAGCTTGACTGCCTCTCTCAGAGAGTAAATGCACAGTGTGGTTCAGATCATGAGGTGTTGTTATGTTCCTGTCTCCCAAGGCGCCTCCAGCTGCTAGCAGCATTTGTCAGCTTCCTTTTCTAAGTGCCTAATACTCCACCAGGGTTCATTTGTCAAGAAGGAAATTTGGCTGAGTTCTTTGTGTTAAATAGACACACTTAAACCACATGTTACCACAGAATCTAAGTTCCTAGCTAACTCTTGATGTTTCTGCTTGATGTAGCTTGAAATTCATTTCTGCTTACCATCTTGCATTTGTCTTGCAACCAATCTTGAAATGATAAACATGTAGTTAATCCCTCAAGGCAGAGATGACTGGGTCTGACCTATAACCAAAGTCAGGTTGGCTTCCTCTGCATGATGGGATTTATTTTGCATCCTATGCACATGAACATTCTATTTACAAAGACTGTGTAGAGCCCCAAGCTCTTCTCTGGAAGAAGTCCCTTCTGAGTCACATTTTCAGGGATTTCCTTTATCTTAACCCATGCTCCAGATGCTTAGCACAAATAGTAAACTAGTTAAAAGAGCTAGTTTTAAATCTAGCTCTGCTACTTATTATGCCTGTTATATATGTAGAGAAATATTTTGCTTCAGTGAAATTTTATTTTCCAGCCTTTAAACAAAATTATGACAATTAATGGCACATTATTTGTAAGAGCACAGTGAAAAGATTAGCTGCCAGGAGAAATGTTATTTGTCTTATGTAGACTGAAAATATTGGGGCCATAGCTGGAACCCAACTCAGCATGTGATAGCTGAGGGTTCTTTTTAGAAAGCCGTTCTCTTGTATATTCGTTCAACAATATTCATCTGCTCCTCCAGCGGCCATGTATGGGCCCAGTGACATAAGGTGGAATCACCTGGCCAGATCCACATATGCTTTAACACTCATCCGATACAGAAGATTTAGATCTGACTGGATGTATGGTGGTGATGGCAGTAACACAGACAGGAACAACGCTGAGGATAAGAGAAAACAATTTCAGATCGAAAACAGTCACTTGGGTTTCTCTCCTCTTTGTACTGGTGTTTTCCAGGTGTAAGCCATGGCACATTTAGATAACTGGGTTAGACCAGCAAACCAGCAATCTTAAAACCTTCTGTCACAAATATGAACTATTTGGAAATCTCTGTCCCCATACTTTTGAAAACTAAATTCAGAAAGATAACTGTTTTGTCTTTGTGTTTTTAGTTTTGACTGACAACCCGTCCTGTTCTCTCTCCTGTCCTCTATTTTCTTGGAGATAAATATCTTTAGCAAAGAAGACATGTGTAGGTACATATGGTGGCACTGGCCAGTCCTGTGCTCCACAGGCCTCCAAGTCTGGTCTTCACATAACTATAGACTCATAAGATGACCAGAACGGTGACTGATGGGACCAGCCCTCCTGGGACTACTGTAGAAGAATGTCATGGTTCAGAAGGAAAAACAAATGAACTGAGCTAAGCATTTTGTCGCTTTTGTTATTTGACTGAATATTCGCAGTCACAGAATTGCTTCAGCTGCTGCTGTGAGACAGATTGAGTGTTCTACAGACCGAGGCATGGCCCCTGCTCCTCTTACTCATTGAATGATGTTCTTGAGATTTTCTTTTCTTCTCTTTCTCCCATTGCCTTCCAAATGTACATCTGAAAAAAATCTTTCTGTTTTAATCATCACTTATTCCCTCCAGGTGGTGGTGTACAAAGTCCTGCTCTTTTCCAACCAGGCCATCTTTCTTAGGGATAAATGTCCTTGGCAAATCTGAGCTGTGCCCACATGCTGGCCTTGCTACGGGGACCTAAAATAGCAAAGGCAGGGGTGAACCAGGGCACAGGAAACAGGAAGGAGAGTGAGCTTGTTACACCTGCCTGTCCAGATGGCTTCTTCCCAGTGGGCTTTGACTTCCGTTGACTTGGCTACTATGTGGCTGGACCAGGCCAGGCCACATGTGACTGTTCTCCTGGTCTCCTAATTGTCATGATGATCACTCATTTCATTTGCCACAGCATCCAAGGGAAAAAGAGTTGTGATGTCAGTTGGTAGAGTGCTTGCTTAACATGTATTTTTATGACTTGGGATTGCTCCCCAGAACCTCATAAATGACATAGTGACTGTGTACTTGGGAATTGAAAGTAGGAGAATCCAAAGTTCAATATGATCTTCAACTACATAGTAAAATCAAGACTTAAGGTTAACCTGGGCTACATGAGATGATATCTCAAAACAAACATACAAAGTTAGGGTACTTAAGTGTGTTCCAGGTAGATGTCCAATAAAAGGATTGTTTCAGAGCCCAGACTCATTGACTGACAATGGTCTTGACTAAGCATTTACTAACCTTTAGTTGCTGGTCCAAACCTTTCAATCTGTTAACTCCTCTGGTTCTAAGACTCTGGGGTTTCTATTCCATGTTATCTGTATCATTCATGTAGAAACAGCTAACAAGCTCTTTCAAATGTGAGCAATCTGGTTCCATATTTTTGAAATAAAACTACATGAACTTCACTGGTTTTCTTGTTTTTGAAAAGAAGACTGGTTGGCCCTTGAGAAATCAGTATTCCTAATGTCCTCTGTCATTTAGCAGAAGTCTTTAAAGATTGGGAGTGGCTGGCCATGCTGTCAGTCTCTACTGCCTTGCCTGCTTGGGATTTCCTACAACTCAGAACTTTTCTCCCCCCCATCTTTCTCACAGCAAACCTTGAAGAAAAAATGGGTGGAGTTCAGGTCTCTACACTTACAGGAACAGCGCCTGCTGCATGGTAAGCTCAATTTCCTGTCAGGAAACCACATTCTCATCACACCCTCTCAGTGTTTCTGCATACACATATTTTAAGATGATCACTATTACAGTAAAAGTTTATTTAGCACCAATGAAAGATACTAGTCTGTGTTTTGATGGGATGGACACTGAGGGGGACCTGAGTGTTTGGAGGAGGGTGAGTCAAACAGTACTCCCTTCTCCACACACAGTGCATATGCATGTGCAAACATATGTGGGCACAGGAACGCACACACTTGCCATAGGTGACCAACAACAACTCCGGAAGAGCTGGAGATAACATTGACTGCTACTTCTACCACACCAGCCAATGAATTAGATTCCTGTAAATGATTCTGGCTGAGGCTATTCAAACTGGCATGGCTGCGTACTTCATAGATAGAACACCAACCACTTTTCAAATTACATTGGTTACGTTTATGCCGAAAACCTCAGGACCAAGACAGACATATAAGATTATTATGCTGGTAAGAGGAGCTTACTGTCTATGCATTTTGAAGCAAGGAGTTTAATCTAGTCAGCTGGTCTACTCTCCGCTGTGTTACTTGAGGTGGTGACTTCTTTCTTGGGAGGTTGGTTGAGACAGTGTCCTGCTATATAACCCTGCATAACCTAGCGTTCATTCTTCAGTCCAAGGTAGCATCCTCATGCTTTGGTCCCCCATGCACTGAGATTCCAGGCATGCAGCATTATAGCTGGCAGGAAGGGAAGTCTCTCTATGCACTGTAATGTACTGAGGTCACTAGCCGTGAGGGCTGGGATGTAGGCCATCTTTTCTTCAGGTAACACTCTACTCTAACCTCTGCTTAGCATCTGGAATATTTGTTCAAATGGTGACTACTTTGCAGAAAAGCTGCCATCTAAAAATCACTTAAAATTGAGTTATAAAACCATAAAAAAATGATATCTGGTCATGAATATCATGTGATATGTTATGATGTGATGTGGACATTATATGATGTTTAAGTTAAGACAAACTAACTAGCTCCTCAGACATTTGTCTCTTTTTGGTAGTAAAAGCTCTTCAAATATCTCCCTTCTAGCTCTTGGAAGTTTCTAGTAGAATTATATTAGCTCTGGTCACCCCACCATGTGAAGCACACTGAAGCTCTCACTCTTAGCTAACTGTAACTAGTGCCCATGGGTCAGGGTTTCCATTTACCTCTCCCATCTCTGCACCTCTGCCCAGCCTCTGGTCACCACCATTATCCTCTTAACCACTATTAGAACAGCAGACATTTTCATATTGCACACGAAATGAGATCATCTCATATTTGTGTTTGCATACTTGGACTCCTTCATTTAACACACTGATCTCCATGACCGTACTATCACAAATAATGAAACTTCTTTAGTTTTCCTGAGTAAATGGTATTCCATTGTGCATGTGCTGTATTTTCTCCCTCCATTTGTCAGTTGACATGTGTCTTTGTAGAGCCCATGTTTTGACTTCTGTGAATAATAGTAAGATGAGCACCCAAGTGCAGGTTTTGTGGATACACTGAGTCTGTTTTCTGTGGACATGCACTGGTAACATTCCTGAATCATATGGCAGTGTGGTGGGGTTTTTTTGTCTTGTTTTGTTTTTGTTTTATGTGGAGCCTTCATACTGTTTTCCATGGTAGATGAACTGTGGGAGGATTATTTTTTTTTCTCCACATCTTCACCATTAATTTTGAACTTGTGTCTTTTTGGTATAAGCATTCCTATAGGAGTGAGGTGAGTCATTATGGTTTTATTTGTGTTTACCAGCTAATTAATGACACCAGGTATTTTTTTCATATATCTGTTGGCCAATTTCATGTCTTCTTTAGACAAATATCTATCTAAGTATATTCTACTTTGTATCTTACAGTCTTTTATTTTCCTGTTTTTTTGGAGTTCCTTGTAAATCCTTAGTCATCTTTTAGACATTGGTAACAGTGTAGAGACTTGATTTGCAATTTTGACTAGACAAGTTTGAAACTTGTATAAGTTACTTCTCTTTTAAAAAATTATTTATTTATTCTGTCTGTGTGTGTTCATGCTCACACAAAGCTGCACAGACACATTTTGTGTCCATGGGAAGGGACTGACCTCAGGTTATCAGGTTGGCCATTACCCACTGAGTCATCTCACTGACCCACTTTTCTTTTTAATGAATTTCAGTTAATTTTTGTTGTTGTTGTTTTGAGAGAGGGATTTGCTATGTTGAAACTCTCTTGCCTCACCTTTCTGATGCTAGCTAAAGGAATGTCCCATCATGCCCAACTGTATCAGACTACATTTTGAGGAATCAGAAGGTTTTTTTTCCAAGGGGGGGGGGGAGAGAGAGAGAGAGAGAGAGAGAGAGAGAGAGAGAGAGAGAGAGAGAGCAAGCCAAAGACTTGTTGAAAGCCTTGTTCAAATTCCTGGCTTTCATAGACATGGGGCATCTCAGAAGACTTTATCTGAACTACTGACAGTTCCCAAACAGCCCAGTGGGTACAGTTCCCACATGTACAGGAACAGTCTTAATTAGATAGAACATAGGGAGCTATATTGTTGCCCATTTTTGGAGGGTGTTCATTCATCTGCTTTCTCTAGAACTAGAACATGAGGGTCTAGACAGCAGTTACTCTTCCATCCAGCTTTATCAGCTCACTGTAAGATGAGACCAAGCAGAAGGTAGTAGCAGAGAGGGAAACACCACACAGGTTGGCTGCGCATGGCCTCATACATCAAATGGAGTAAGAACAGTGTCTCTTTCTGTGCTGCCAAGCAAAGACACAGGAGAGCAGAGTAACAACGACTGACGCGGGATAGCCTGTGGAGTGCTTGACACCTCGCTTTCTCAGTTACACTTTTCTGAGCACACTAGCTGACCGAGTGATGAGAAGCCAGTGGGGCAGGACAGAATGTGACTCATCATTCAGTTTGGGGAACCCCTTTGTGGGTTATGAAGTAGTGATGGAAAAACTTGGCCAAGCAATAGGATTCGGTTTTCAGAGGTACATGCCTGAGGACAGAGATGCTTTCTAAGCACAGCGCCACTCTAGAACTTACAGCCATTCTAGGAGGAAATTTGGAATATTAAGGCTGGAAGGTGTAGTTGACCTCATAAGCCTTTTATAAGCACATGTTCTAATTTGTAACTGCTTTTTTCCATATGCTTTAAACGGCTTGATAATAAACTTATGATTTTTTAAAAAGACAGCTAATAAGAATCAGAGAAGCATTTCTCTGAGAGTTTATTTTGCCCTCACTTCTGTGAACATTTTCATAGAAGTTTCCAGGGTTACACAATTTAAGAAATTAGCACTTGGAGGTTCACAGAGTCACACTGTCAGAGCATCAGTTGGGTTGAACTGATTTCATATCAAGGATGTTTGCTATCTGACACTATGATAAATCAACTCCCAGAAAAAGAAGCTTGACTTGGCTCAGAGTTTGGAGGTTTCAGTCCACAAGGCTTGGGCCTGTGATGGCACATCATGGCTCATCATGGCAGAAGCACTCGGCAGAATAAAAGAGCTCTGTTGGCTGCTGGAGAGTGAGATAAATTGTAATGCAAGACCATGTCCTCAGTGACCTAAATCCACCCAGGAGGCCACCTGCATCTTTTAAAGTTTTCACCATCTCCCAATAAGATCACACGAATGAATCTCTTGGAGTACATTCCATATCCAAGCTATGGGCATGAAACACCTTTAAATTTATTCTAGGTTATAATTTTCATGACCCTTTCCTTAGGAACTAGGCCATGGATGCCAGTTTGGGAAACCCTCCTAACCATATCTGTGCAAGTGAAAACTCAGGCCAAAGTATTTGTTCTCCCTCTCTTGCGTTCTTTAAAGTTCAGTGTGCTTTCTTTTAGGGACTGGTGACTTTCATCCGGTAATAGACTCTTCTCTGTATTGTAGGAGATACAGCTAACTCCCCAAACTTGGAAAACATGGACCTGGATGAGTTGTCCTTGTTTGGAAATCTGCTGGGGCCAGGCCCAGCCCTCCTGGACCAGAACCGACTGTCCAGTGAGAGCAGCTGTAAGAGCCGACTGAGCTCCCTGACCATGGACAGCGAGGACGGCTACAGGACAAGTGTGTCCGAGGACTCCAGCCGGGGCGCCTTCAGCCGGCAGACCAGCACCGATGACGAGTGCTTTCTCTCTAAGGAAGGAGATGATATTCTGAGGAATGCTTCTTCCAGGAGAAACCGGAGCATCAGTGTCACCAGCAATGGGTCCTTATCCCCCTTGTGGGAGAGCAATTACTCAAGCATGTTTGGAACTCTACCCCGGAAAAGCAGACGGGGAAGTGTCCGGAAGCAAATTTTGAAATTCATCCCTGGCCTCCATCGTGCAGTAGAAGAGGAAGAGAGCCGTTTCTGATGGGTGGAAGAGACCCTTTGAACTGGCTGCTTTCACAGTTCTCTCTCTACTTGCCTAGATGAACTCCACCTGCCTTCGTGGGGAAGTACACTCTGTGAAGCTCACATCCCATTTCACAGCAGCATTGACCTTTAAGTTCTTACGTTGTTATTTTTGGGTCTTTTGTCATTTTTTTTTCATCCAGTACAGCTCAGGTTCTAAGAGTACATCAGGGAAAGAAAGTGATAGGTTAGATAATGTAATAATATGTCTGTTCATTCTAATGCTGGCCACGCAAGTACAACAGTATTTATTTTACTGACCATGCGCGTAAGAAGTGGAGACCTCTTTGGAGTCAAGTGTGAATACGGAGTGACAGGATGTAATTATTGGGTTGCTTTCCATAGTTTAATTTGGTAGACTACGAAACTTTTTGTTTACTTAATTTTCTCAGTAGCCTCTGGGGGAGCCTTCATAAGAGAGAATTTAATTTTTTCAAACTATTAAAGAATCATAAACAAAGATGACCATCAGCGTTTTCTCACTTCAGTGACAGAGGCAGGAGGTTAGCATTGGGGCAAAGGGCTAAGCTTCCTGAGAAGCATGGGATGGGGTGCTGAGGTGGGTGCTTGGGACCATTACCCTAAGTTTTTTTCTTTGAATATCTAAACAAAATGAATGAGACTCTCATTATTTGCCCATCTCAATTTTTTTCTGCCTAAACATGGATACCAAGTCCAAAAATCTCAGGATCCTATAGATCTGTGATTGTATTTTGCTACAAATGTCTAAAATTCTAAAAAGGAGGGTGGGAAAAGAACTTGTTTTTTGTGATCCTCCTCATTATGCATTCCACAGAGGTATTGCCTCAGTTCTTGCCTCCCTGTTAGCTACGCTTGCATTGTATTCTCACCTTTTAACAATTTTCTATTTTATTTCAACATCCATTAAAGTCTCTGTTCTGGTGATACAGCTGTTTATTACCTATATGCTGAAGTAAATGGTCTGAACCATGTGATAAAGACTTACGTTGATTCTAAGCTGTGTGTGTGTGTGTGTGTGTGTGTGTGTGTGTGTGTGTGTTTTCAACAGAACTGTAACATTTAAGTGAATTTCTCCTTGATCCACAAGAAAAAAGTGAGACAAGGAAGTGTGTAGAGTAATAAGTAACAAACTAGTAAAAGATGTAAAAGGTATCTAGGCGAGACACGCTGTCTATAACTAGTGAACACACCCACTAGAGGCTCTATGTGGCATGTATTTCAGGCATACCAGCAGTCCTGCCTCCCAAATATGGAATATCATTCTAAAAGCACCTTGCATGTGATCCTGGAACAATAGGAGACATGATATAGAAAATAAATCAGGGATGTAGACACTCTGTGGCCACGTGGCTTGTCAGTATCCTGGCGGAAACTGGAAGCCATTTCTTGATGGATCTAGCCAGTACTCTTGGCCTCTTTGGATTTCCTTACTGGTTCTGGTGTAGTTATATTAGAACATCTGGACCAGGATTTGTATGATACAGGGATGTAGGGTGTCAGAAATTCAACTCTCACTAAAAATCAACGGTGACTCTTGAGTTGGCTCCGATGAAGATTATAGACACAGACACATGCAAAGCAAATGAAGCTTTATTGAGGGAAGCTGGATAAAAGTGAGAAATTCAAGGAGAAACTCCTGAAAGTGGGAGGGGTGAAAAAGCCATGTAAATGTTTTGTCCAGAAGTTTTTATTTTTATTTGTAGAATTTACAGCAGACACTTCACAAAGACTGAGATAATTTCTCTTGAGATTGGTCAGTTTTCTAGGGTGTCATGGGCCGAGCTAATGGAGGGACTCTGTGCACGTCCTGCTGACCCAACCCAGAAATGATCATGCCCTGCTTGCTTGTTGCCCACTCCATCAGGATAATAGATGCCCAGCTTTATTCTTCTCTGACTTCTGTTTGCTAGCTACTGGACTTGATCTCTGTCTGTTAGCTGATAGCTCTGTAGTAGGTGATATTGTAGGTTTATTTCTGGCTGCTAATTAAATTATGGTCTTTTTGTTCCCACATTGATATGGTCAGCTTGCAGTTTTTTCATGGCAGAGGGCTAACTTGATCACAGTTACCAAGGTATGGCTGCAGTTGTCCTTTTTTAAACCTCATCTTTAGCTCTTTGTTTGTGGGGTGATCTCCTTTCTGAACTAAATGGAAGCTTCTTGTTAGAAGATATCCTTACGTACAGTTCAGTCCACCACAGCTGAATTAGAAGCAAGGCTATATGAAAGGGCAGCTGGGCCTTGGGTGTGTTCCCCCAGTGATACAATCTGCACGGGGTTGACCTGATTCAGGAACAGAGAATGAGAAAATGACAGACACATGCACAGAAAAGCTGGATCGAGTAGGCCACAAGCTATGATGGAGATACACCAGCATCCAGGAGCCTCAGCATGTTTAATACACAGCAGAACAAGGAGGTGGGTTATGATATATAGCCAAACAAGGACATGGTTTAGCTAATCTTGGGAAGAGGTCCCTACAAGGGAGCAGTCTAGGGCTTCAGTCATCCCAGAGGAGAAAGCTGTGATTGAAACTTTCACATGCTGTCAACATCTGTATTCAGACCAGGGAAAGGTCTTGGCATTCCTGTGGTTCTGAGACACTGGGGTCTTTTGACATGGCTGCACTCATATTAACAATATACATTCATTCTAGACTTATCCACTCCCCAAGACATTGGCCATCTGGCCTGCCAGTAGAGACTTGCTACCCAGAGCCTGTCTTTTTCCTTATCTAGTCGTCAGGGTTGTCTCATAGTCAGCTGCAAGATCTCTTCTTTGTCTTCCTTGGCACTTTTGACTTAATTCTTCTAACTTCAACCTTCATTTTAACTCCAGTATCTGCATTGACCTTCCCCTTTGAGATCAACATGGAATCTTCACCATGAGCGCCTTTCCCTTCCTACCTGCAGTGAGACAGCTCCTGCCCCTCTTCTGTTCAGTTTGTACCGTAATACTTTTAAATCACCAGCCAGAAAATATTAAAATATAAATTGTAGACACAACACAGAGAAATCATGTTGTCTCTGGCAAGTAGGAAACCAAACATTTAGGGTGATCCTTTCCTTACCTTTCATTAGCAAGTTTTCAACTACAGGCACATTAGTACCTATGTATTTAGCAATATATTGTTTCCTTAAGGGCTAGACCTTGCCTTGGAGGAGGTGGGAATGGGGGGTGGGTTTGGGGGGAAGGCTGGGGGTGGGAGGAGGGAGGACAAGGAATCCATGACTGATATGTAAAATTAAATTAATTATAAAATAAAAATATTTTTTTAAAAAAAGAGCTAGTAAGCCAGTTACCATTCAGCTAGTACAGCATTTTTCTCATCTTCTAGGATTATCATTAAGCTGATATCATAAAGATCAGCTTACATATACACAGCATCTTAATTTTACTTCATAAAGTACCGGGAAGAGACAGGCATTTATATGGGTCGAGATGACTTTACAACTTTTTTTTTTAAATGTGAAAACCTCATTTCAGAGCTACTTAGATCATCTCAGAAAGCAGATCATAGGTCATCAGCTTCTCTGGTGACTCTGATGCAAAAGTGCAAGCTTCCCTCAGTAAATGTCAGATGCAAAGTGGGGACAGGGAAGGGGCAGAGCAAGTATCAAGTTCATCTGTATTGAGAAGAATTGGCATCAAAAGGTAGATCTGTGTTCTTGGGGTTTGTGGGGAGGAGGAAGCAGAGCTGCTTAACCAAGACACAGGAAGGGAGGCTGCTGGTATTCAAAAGCCGTTTCATTGAAATGGGGGTGAATTTCACACCATGTTTTAGTCTGCATCTGGCCTGAGTGGGACATTAGAAGCAGTTTCTGTGGCACTGTGACTCACTTGGATGTAATTTATGGGGAAAATAATTTAAAAGCAGTTTTTTTTTTAATTCCAAAGATGTCAAATATGTACTTTTGGTGTGTCATATTGACAATTTGTCATGAAAATACTGCTTTCTAGAATGGTGTCTGATAAACCAATTCTGAGTCATGTATATTCTGAACTGCATAATCATGTAACTAAATCTAAGTTACCTTGTCCTTGATGTTTTAACATAGCAACAGAAAAGTAACCAAGCCAACATTTAAAGGCACCACAGTGTTAGGGGTATAGATCAGTGGAGAGCTGTTGCTTAGTGTGTACAAGGCTCTATGCTCAATCCTATTACTGCAAATAACCAAATCAAACCAAATGCTACCTACTTTTTTGAGAGTTTACAGTCATTAATGTTCTATCATGAACTGGGTCAGGTGTTCAGGCACAAGTTTGTATCTGCATAGGGTCGCAGAGACCTACACTAAAGAGGCTGCCCAGGCTGGAGTTCTCATCTGAAATCTAGACTGAGAATTCACTTGTAAACTTCTGGTTATTGCAGAGTGTTGTTCTTCTGGCTATATGATTCCACTCACCTTATTTCTTTAAAATCATCAATGGAAAGGAAAGGAGAGGTCATGAGCAAGGCAGAATCTTAAGTAATTCAGTTTAGTCATGGGTGATAGACCATAATCTTTGTTGTGTAATATAACCACTGAAATGTCTTCCCATGCTCTTTCCCAGATGATGTAACATGGGAGTGGCATCCTGACACTTGTTATGTGGGTCAAAATATAATTATGGAGTCCCATCCTATCAATGTGTGTGCATTCTGTTAGAAGCAAGACATAGGTTCCATCTTCTAGAATCAGGCTATTTTTTTATTTATGTATTTTAAAGATTATTTTTACTTATGTGTATATGAGTGTATGTCACCTGTGTGGGCACATACAGAAGCCGAAATAAGGTGTCATATACCCTGGAACTGAAGTTATAAGCATTTTGAACAACTTGATGTGGGTACTGGGCATTGAACTTCTAGAACAGCAGGAAGTGTTCCTAACCACTGAGCCACCTCTCCAGGCACTAGAAGCAGGAATTTGAAAGAGGCACAGACATCAGGAGGTGGGGAGAGGTAACCCTCATAGCATCTATTTGCAGCACCATTCAAAGACTTCACAAACTGAATGGTGTAAAGGTGTCAGGATTTCCTCAAATGATTTTGAGTAAAAAATAAGATGTGAATGTTACAATCTTATTTTTAATGTCAAGAAATTATCACAGAATTCTAAAGAATTTTAAGTATTTCAGGTTTTTTTTTCCCAAATTAGTCATTTTCCTCATTTTCTACTAATTTTGATTGTGGTATCTCCTCATCCAGTCCTTTAAAATTCTAAGAATTTTAGAATTGGAGAATCAGTCACAAAGCTGAGTAGGACTCTGGAGCCAAGTCTCTTCTTGACCTCTTAATTTTGTCTCAATGTGCATGGAATGACAGGAGATTCTTTAAAAGATGCTGTAGAGGAAAGTGAGTCCTTCCCTTCAAATCCTACTTGGAGAATTTATCTAACTTCAGTGACAGGTGTCTCTTTAAGATCAGAGGATGTAGGGATTCCACAGAAATGTAAACAAAGCACATGCTATCAAAATTAGAAAGCAGAAAAAGAAATGATCAACTACGAGCAAAATTCAGGAAACAAGATGGGCATAGTGGCACATGCCAGTCAGCCCAGCACTTGCGAGACTCAGCTAGAAGGATTGCCTCTAGTTTGAGGTCAGCCTGTGCTGTATAGTGAGCACTAGGCCAGACAGGTCTTCATAATAGACCCTGTTCAAAAAGGAGGATGAGAGTTGAACTGGATGAGGAGATACCACAATCAAACTTAGTAGAAAATGAGGAAAATGAGTAATTTGGAAAAAAAAATCTGAAATACTTACATTTTAGGAATAGATGATAATTTTCACAGTTTAATAAAAAGCATCTTTTAAAAACCTACAATTAATATAACAGTTTTCAAGTATCATAATGATGTGAAACTAGGCGTGCCCTTTCCATGATCAGGCACAAAACAAGGCTATTCTTTCTTGTCACTCTTATTTCCCATTCAGTGCAGTGCTAACTATCTTGCTTTGAACAACTAGACAAGAAAAGGAAATAAAAAAAGTTGTTAAGGAAGAAAAGTTTTGTTTGGTGACCAGATGGCTTATATAAAGCATCCTCCTAAAGCATCACTAACTCAGTAGAAAATGCCAGAACCAATCCTAAGTACAGCAAGGTCTCAGGAGGCAAGGTCAGTATAGAGCCAATGCTCTCTTATGTATCAGCCATCAACAGTTAGAATCTGAAATTTTCAAAACTATCATATTGTGCTAAAAGTGATGTGCACATGCAGAGGCCCAGAAAAAATGTATATGAGATTTCTGTGGGAGAAGCTACAGACTGAAAGAGATCAAGAAAAATCCACATAATTACAAGTTCTGTGGGCTTGAAGACTCAGCATTTTTAAGACTTCATCTGTTTTTAAATTAATCTATAGCTTAATATCCCCTCAATTAAATGCCAACAAACTTCTGGTGGACATGCATAAACTTATTCTTAAATTTACATGGGAAGTTAAACTACTTAAAATATCCCACAAAGTATTACAGAAAAAGGCCAAAGTAGAGAAAATTAAAGTGTCCTATTTTTCAGTTATTATAAATCTCTAGTGTTCAAAACAACACATTATTTACATAGATCTTCCCCATTCCCATAAGTCTCCATGTAGTGCAGGTTTAGCCCAGAGACCTCTTTGCAAATACTCTGGTATAAAAAGGGGAGAATATAGTAATTCTGGACTATAGTGACTCAATGAACTTTATTTCAGCTGGGTGGTCAAGATAAAAATCAATAAAGATCATGTTGGTAATATGTAGCAGCGATATCTTGTAGTGAGAAGCGCACTTGACTTCTATGGCACCCTCCCTGAAGCCCACAGCTCCAGAATGCTCATAAGAAATACTTTGACAAACCCTAAGTCAGACACTACAAAATAAAATAAAAACAGCCCCTCTAAAAACTATCATAAAAAATAATTGAAGTCTGAAACTATATCATTCTCAAGAGAAACCTGGGACATGATGACCACATATAACATAGCCCTCTGGAAGAAAGGAAGATAAAGTGTAAACTTTAATTAATATATAGCTGTTGTTACTAATTGTGACAAACAGTACCAAGCACATGTGTATAGTTATTTCCTCCAAACTGACACACTCCTTCCTAGAGAGAGGGGGCTCATTGATGGTCAGTAGGTAGGACCTGGAGAGAGGCTCAGTGGCTAACTGTGCTTGCTGCTCTTCCAGATGGTTAAAATTCAGTTCTCAGCATCCACATCAGGTGGTATTCAACCACCTGTAACTCCAGCTCCAGGGAGTCCTCCGTGGGCACACACACACACACACACAAATAAAAATGAAATCTTACCAACAAAAGACTCAGGAAGTAAATAAAATGAAGCTCGGTCATGTACAAAACTCACACCTCTCAGCAAACTCCTGAAACAAGAGTCACAAAGCCTCTCACGAAGGTTATAGAAGCAAGAATAATCACTATGGGCTGACATTCAGCAACCATTAGAGCTCTGATAGATTGTACAAGGAGCTCCAGAGACAGTGTTTATTAGCTGTCACTCATGCTAGAGTGGGTTTTTTTTTCTGTTGTTCATGCAGCTCCCTTTGAGTTACCCATGCTCCTTTAAGTAACTCTTACCACACACTCCAGCAAGTAGCTCCAAAAAATTCACTGGCTTACTAAGGTAGACTTGGGTGGAATGTCTTTGGTCAGTTTTTAGTGCTCTGTGCAAAGAGATGTTTGTTCACATCCCCTCCAGGAAAAGTTACACACCACAACTATAACAATATAAGATACAAACAGCCAGGGAAACTGTATGCTGTGGGATGGTCTGTATGTCAAATCTGTTACTCTGATTGGTCAATAAATAAAACACTGATTGGCCAGTGGCCAGGCAGGAAGTATAGGAGGGACTAACAGAGAGGAGAATTAAGGGAACAGGAAGGGAAAGGGAGTCACTGCCAGCCGCCACCATGACAAGCAGCATGTGAAAATGCCAGTAAGCCATGAGCCACGTGGCAAGGTATAGATTTATGGAAATGGATTAATTTAAGCTGTAAGAACAGTTAGCAAGAAGCCTGCCACGGCAATACAGTTTGTAAGCAATATAAGTCTCTGTGTTTACTTGGTTGGGTCTGAGTGGCTGTGGGACTGGCGGGTGAGAGAGATTTGTCCTGACTGTGGGCCAGGCAGGAAAACTCTAGCTACAACTGTACACAAAGTATATGGGGATAACAGGACACTGTCACAATTATTTTTTATAAATATAAATCTCGAAAACCAGAGTGCAAAAATTAGTACATTTAAACTGATGAATGATAATTAAAAGAAGGAAGAGAATATAAGAGGCTTGTTCTTTCGGGCCACCAACCAGCTCCCAAATCATGACATGGAGACGTATTAATTATGAATGCTTGACTTTATCTTAGCTCTTATTTTAATCTGTTTCTTTTTATCTATATTTTTCCCTGGGGCTTTTTACCTTTCTTTCTTACTGTATAACTATTCTGTGTCTGGCTGGTTGGTGTCAGCCTGGCTTCTGGCTCAGGCATATTCCTCTTTTTCTCTCTTGTTATTTTTGTTCTTCTTCTCTCTTGAGCCTAGATTTCTCTGCCTACTTATTCTCTCTCCCTGCCAGCTCCACCTGTTCCTCTCCTGCATAGCTATTGGCCTTTCAGCTTTTTGTTAGACCAATTAGGTGCCTTCCGCAGGCAAGGCAAAACAAATGCATCACATCTTTACATAATTATACAAGTGCAACAGAAACAAATGTAACACATCTTTACATGGTTAACAAAGGCAGCAGAAACAAATGTAACACACCTTCACATAGTTAAAGTAGCATTCCACAACAGAAACAAATGCACCACATCTTTGCCTAGTCAAAATAACATTCCACAACAAGATAAACCATGGTAGAGTAGTAAAACATGAAAATTGATTGGAATGGCTCAAATAAATACAAATATTTTTATTTTTGGAACATCTGCAGATTGATGACTTTTGGGCCAAATTTTAAGGAATTTAGAAGGCACCACTCTAGCTAAAAAAAAAAAAAAAATTGACCAGGCAAACTAAACATCACTTTTTCTTAGATTCATCATAAAGAAGTGTCACAAGGCAAAGCATGGCCTCTAAGTTTGAGAGAGAAATTCAATTTAGAGAATTGCAGCTTACTAGAGCAGGAGCCTACAGAGAAGCAATGCACTAGGAAAGCCTGAACGGTGACTGACAAATTCCTGAGGTTCTTATGGATATATCTGAGAATTAAAACCTCCCAGGGTCATGGTTATTGTTGAAAGGCCAGCCTTATACTTTTGTGAGTGTTGGTTCTCACAGTATATACAGCAAAAAAATACCTGGGTATCCTCTTCATAAGGAGTTTCTCAGAAACAGTTTCACTGAATCCTAAATGACTATTTTCTTTTGGAGCATAACTGACCCTGGGGGAAGGGAAACACCAGACAGTAGCCCAGTTAGTCATCATGTCCCACCTAAGGAGAGGATGACTGAGAAGCACTTACAAAGCCCACAATACAGAGACAGTGCTCACTGAAACAAGGCCCAACAAAATTGTAGCATGCTTCCCACCCTTGAACCTCACCTCTACCTTAAGGAAGATCCATTTAGAATAATTCCTTTTACCTGGTACTTCATGTTGGGCAATGAAAACAACATTACAAGACACACTAAATAAGAAAGACATAGTTTGAAAAGAAAGAGGAAGCCTTAGAAGGAGAATCAGACATGGCAGAGATGCTGTAATTACCAGATTGGAGGCATAATAACCATTTCTTAGGATTTCCATCTTTCTGGTTACAACACCTGTCTTAGTTAGGGATCTTATTGCTTTGAAGAGACACCATGATCACAGCAACTCTTATAAGTGAAAACATTTAATTGAGGTGGCTTGCTTACAGTTTCAGAGGTTCAGTCTATTATCATCATGGTGGGAGCATAGTGGTGTGCAGGCAGATGTGGTGCTTGAGCAGCTGAGAGTATTACATCTTGCAAATAACAGGAAGTCGACTGAGACATTGGGCCATATCCTAAGCATAGGAAACCTCAAAGTCCAATCCCACAGTGACACACTTCCTCCAACAAGATCATACCCACTCCAACAAAGACACACCTTCTAATAGTGTCATTCCTTATGAGATTATGGGAGACAATTACATTCAAACTACCGCATTGCCCATCTAGTCCCACATATGTCTAAAGACTTTAGTGAATAAAGGATCATTCCACACAAGAAATTAATACTCACCAGTAGGATTCAAGTGTGAGTCTAAGTATGATGATTAATTACCACAATATCCCACATTAATAGAATACAGAACTAAAGTCACATGGTCATTCAAAAATGCAAAAAATGACTGAATCCAATAATAATTGTAACAAAAAAACTCAACAAAGAAGAAGAAGAAGAAGAAGAAGAAGAAGAAGAAGAAGAAGAAGAAGAAGAAGAAAAAGAAGAAGAAGAAGAAGAAAAAGAAGAAGAAGAAGAAGAAAGAAGAGGAAGAAGAAATTACCTTAATGTAATCAAGGCCATATGTGAACAATTCATAGCTGATATCATACTCAGAGGTGAAAATATTCAAAGCCAGGTGACTAACGGCTAGCAGACAGTCAAGGCCAACTAACAAAGCTGGAGTCAGAGGCCACTCTAACTGGGTGGGCAACACATGAACCACACATGGTCATCTCTCTAGTTGGGCTAGTGGAATATGCATAGAATGCGAGGACCCTTCACTGGCTCAATCAACAGTAACCAGAGAATTAACCAATCTCACTAGAGATTACCTCAGCACTTGTCAGGTTTTTTCCATGGTCCTGTAAAAATCCGAGACAAAGGAAAGCAATCTATTGGATTTTTACCCACTTGGAAGGTACTCTAGGGAGTTTCATTCACTCAATTTCCCACTTTTCTGTAATTCTTCTTAATAATGGTTGTTTCTGCTTTGCATACTGCCTTGAGAGTCCATGTCTTTAATTTTTCTTGACTTGAGACAGTGAGCCATCTCAAATTGACCTTTGGTGACAACATGATGAATGTCTAGAACCTTAGGACCATGGTTCAAACACAACTGAGCAGAGCAAGTTCTTGCCATAGGAAACACCAAAAATTAAAACAAACAAAAAAAAAAAACAACCTAACAAACAAAAAAACCTTGTATCAGCATAAAATTAGTTGTGTTTCTAATAACCAGCAATACATTATGTGAAGAGTAAATTAATATAGGAAACCAATCTTGCTTATAATAGCATAAAAAAGAAAAATCTAGAAACAAACTTAAAAATGGAAGCTATGTATTGACAATTCAAAATAGGCATTTACTAACCAAGAAAAAATTAAACAAAATCCCAAGAAAAAAGTCATGTTGTATTTCATGTAAGATAATATATCAATATTAAAATGTTCATAATTCCAAAGCAGTTTACCGAGTCTATGAAATAGCTATTAAAGTCTCAATTATATTTTTCTTTTTTCCTCTTACTGAAAAACAGATTCTTTCCTCACATAATATACCCTGATTACAGCCCCCTCCCTAATCCTCCCAGTTCTTCCCCACCTCCCTTTCCCTCTGGATCCACTCCCTTTCTGTCTCTCACTAGAGAGAACAGGCTTCTAAGAGATAGCAACCAAACATGACAAAATAAAATATAATAATATAATAAAACAAAAAACATCACATTGAGGCTGGACAAGGCAACTCAATAGAAGGAAAAGATCCCCAAAGCAGGCACAAGAATCAGAGAACCACTTGTTCACATACTCAGGAGTCCCATAAAAATACTAAGCTGAAAATTATAATATAATGCAGAGGACCTGATGCAGACCAGTGTTGGCCTGTGCTTGCTGCTTCAGTCTCTGTGAATTACTATGACTTGCTCGGTTGATTCAGAGGGCATTTTTCTCCTGGTGTCCTCCATCCCCTCTGGCTATTACACTCTTTCTGCCTCATCTTCTGCTGGGTTTCCTGACCTCCGAGGAGAGGGAATTGATAGAGACATCAATGTACAGCTCTGTGTTACGAGGACTCTCTCTTCATAATGTCTGGCTGTGGGTCTCTGCACCTGTTTCTGTCTTCTTCCAGAAGAAGCTTCTCTGGAATGACTGAATAAGGCAGTGATCTATGAGTATAGCTGAATATCACTGGGAGTCATTTTATTGATACTTTTTAAAAATAATTTTTAGCCAGTAGTGTTTGGTCTCTGAACTATCTAGTCTCTGGTTCTTGGTCACCCAAGCAGTTCTGGGTATAGGTTTCATCTCCTGTAGTGGACCTTGAGTCAAATCAGACATTGGTTGGTTACTCCCACAAGTTCTCTGCCACCATTGCCCTAGCATATCTTGCAGGCAGGGTAGATTGTCAGTCAAAGGTTTTGTGGTCATGTTGGTATTTATGATTCTCTTTTGGAAGCCTGCAGAGTACTTTCCCACACCAAGATCATGAAACTGTAGGAGTGAAGGCTCCATGTAGGCACAAGCTCTACTTTTCCAAGTTCAATAAATTGTTGTGGCTATTTTCCTAAGCAATGGGTGTCGGCTATCAGTTTGTGGAAAGCAACCAACTGTTTTAGCAACAGCCTAGGTTATTTGAGGATTTCTGTGGGACTCCCTTGGCCAACAATTCAATTGACTGCAACACAGTCCTGGTACTAGAAGCTTCATTTGGTGACAAGAGATGGTCCATTGGGACTCCATTACCCCCATTGTTAGCAACCCTCATTAGGATCACCTTCATATATTTTACGGGGTTTTCACTGCACTAGGTTTCCATACCTTCCTTCAAATGCTACCCAATTCCAGCTGTCCCTCTCCTCCATTAACCATATCTCCTCTCCCTCTCCTCACCCTATCCTCCCATTACAGTTCCTACCTGAACCCATTCCATCCATAAAATCTGTTCTATTTCCTCCTCCCAGAGCGATCCATGTTTCCACATTTGTTCCTTCTTCTATACCTAACTTCTCTGGGTCTACTGATTGTAGGTTGGTTATCATTTATTTAATGGCAAATATCCACATATCAGTAAATTCATAGCATATTTATATTTCTGGGTTTAGGTTATCTCACTCAGAATAATTTTTTTCTAATTCCATCCATTTGCTTGCACATTTCATGATGTTATTTTTTTAAGAGATGAGTAATACTCCATTATGTAAATGTACCACATTTTCTTTATCTGCTTTTCTGTTGAGGGACATCTATGTTGTTGCCAGTTTCTGACTATTATGAATAAAGCCATTATGATCATAGTTGAGCAAGTGTCCTTGTGGTATGATGGAGCATCCTTTGGGTATATGCCCTAGAGTGGTATAGCTGAATCTTGAGGTAGACTGATTCCCAATTTTCTGAGGAACCACTATGTTGATTTCCATACTGGATGTACAAATTTGTACTCCCGTCAGTAATGGATGAGCATTCCCCTTATTCCACATCCTCATCAGCATGAGCTGT